>NC_047508.1:38357729-38527712 GCF_902827115.2 Pseudochaenichthys georgianus
TGTATTCACCTTGCAGGTGCAGCTATGTGGCTTTTATCCTGGATAAAGTGTTTAAGTCATGGATGTTTAAAGTTTAACTTCTTCATTTTTGACTAGTATTAAAGTTCACGTTTCATTCAGGAAGTATGACGCTGCGCTGTCAGTACGCTTCTCCATGTTTGTGATTGGTCGAATGCTCCAGATACCACCCCTTTCATGTGAACGCGCACCTAACTAGATAGGACACGGCTGGCTTGAGCGATCCACTTGATAACCAGCGTCGTAGTACAGTTTAGCGAGAGCGCGTATGTTTTGGATTAGGCCAACCGGCTAACTCAAACATATCCAGGTTAGGTTGAACCAGGTTCGTAGTATAGGCCCCTGGAAGACAGAAACATGTGTGTGAACAGCCTGTTGCTCTCTGTGCATTGTGCTGATGCTAGCATTACCGCTCGTTCAACCGAGTGTTTGCAGCCACATAATAATAGGTTGTTTTTTTTACTACTGTATCTTAGACATACAAAACAAGGTCAGAAATAAAAAACTAATATGATTCTGACAGTTGGTCGACTTTCCGAACACTAAGAAAAATATTACTGTGTAATCTTCTTTTCTCACTAAACATATTTAGGACATTAACGAACGTTTGTCCAAACATATTGATAAAAGAGGACTTGTTGGAGGTTGATTTTGTCTCCCTTGTCCAGTTGTTTGTATTGCTATCCTGTGTTACATGTACATGGAGTTATATAGATCTGTATTAACTACTGGTATTGGACAAGTACAAGAAGAAAAATGATTTTAAAGAACACTTTTTTATATTGTCAGGAAACTCTTCTTCACAATAATGTTATTACTTATTATTACTGTATCTGCTAAAGTTGCATGCAATTCTATCCTGCTTACAATCCACACTGCCATGAGGCCATTTTCCACAACAGAATGAGAATGCTGAATGCTGCCTGCCTCAGCATTCTCATTTAATTATCATTTTAGCAATGTTTCGGCCGTCTGGCAAATTTATGAAATGGGTTTGCTATTGTGAAATCTCATCAGCATAGTTTCCAGATGCAGAAGGAAGCTGTTTTAGTTAAAGAGCTACCTGTGCAGTACTGAACCACAGGCAGACTAAAAGGGGAAGTAACTGGTGTCATTTAGCATTTAAAGGCCCTGACACACCAAGCAGTCACAGAGGACTCGCCGACGCCGGCTGTTGCGTCGCCGTTTTCTCCTGCGTCTTGGCCATAGAGGCTTCTCAATACTCAAATGTCCCCTCCTCGACTCCTCGGTCCTCCGGTAGTGACCCGGAAATGAATTTCAGCGCGCCATTTTGAAGGACGTCTCATTTCTCTAAATGCACACCGAGGATCGAGCGTCGAGGAGGCTCTCTGGAGGAGCTATAACCGAGGATACACTGATGGTTCCTCCACGGCTCCTCCGCGGATGCATTTCCGGGAACGGTGGAGGCGTGACGCACGGCCGGACTTATCTCAGCCAATGACAGCTCTGCATGCATCCCCTGGATATTATTTTAGAACCTGCTCTCATCGCAACGCGATGTTTACAGTGAGAACAGCTGTGAGGTCCGTGCAGAAAGCATAGCAGTGTGTATAATATATATCACTCAGTAGAACAGGCCTACTCTCTTTATTTGCTTTAGTTTAGATATCTACAAACAAAGAGTCGATATTTTTTCTAAGACCATTTAATGCTTCACATAATAAAATACACAACGGCTGTAGCCTGATTATGCTTTAGGAGCTGTAGGTGTGTGTGGTACAGTGTGTAGGTGTGTGTGGTACAGTGTGTAAGTGCGTGTGGTAGGCTACAGTGTGTAGGTGCGTGTTGTACAGTGTGTAGGTGTGTGTTGTACAGTGCGCAGATGCGGCGGACAGACAGGTCTCGGTTGGTTTGGTGTCCTCTGCTTACTTTTAATACTTGCAAATACAACTTTTGGCCCGTAATTTCAATTCCCCATTTCAGCGACCAGGGGGGGGGGGGGGGGGGGGGGGGGAATATATCCAGTCTCTGATTGTGTTACGTTATTATGAGAGTGCTCTCATACTTTAAATTGCATACATTTATATAAATATATTTGTGTGTGTGTGTCCGCATCTGTAACCTGTTATTGTCTCATTATACCGCACTCTCAATGAATTCAAAGTAAATATGTGGGGGAACAATGTTCAGCTGATCTAACAGAGATTACAGCTGTTGCCTTGCACGTAATAATGAACGGACCGCTTTAATATGACCGCTCAGAGGACTAAGTCTCGAGGAGGGGAGTCGAGGAGGGGACATTTAAGAATTGAGAAGCCTCTCATGTGTCGCACGGGAACACACCGCAAAGACTTCAATGCGTGAGTGGCAATAACTCTCCTTACCAGCAGGCGGCGGTAGTTTATATTCGTCATTCAAAACAGGCAACAACCGGAAGACAGAGAAGAAGACCAGACCGTGATATAAACAAACAACATATAGCGTGTGCGTTCCATTTTCACTCTCGTCCATCGAAAACATGTTTCGTGCGGCACTGGAGCTAGATTTGGGTTCTGCCCGCTCTGTATTAATGTCATGTTGACAGAAACATCAATCTGAATAATAATAACTTTATTTGTATCGCACCTTTCATACTCCTAGGGAGAGCAGCAACAGCGCTGAACTTTCTCCATTTATAGACAATGTGTCTTACCGTGGACTGATGAATATCAAGGCTTTTAGAGATACTTTTGGAACCCTTTCCAGCTTTATGCAAGTTAACAATTCTTAATGGTAGGTCTTCTGAGAGCTCTTTTGTGCATGGTTCACATCTGGCAATGCTTCTTAAGAATAGCAAATTCAAAACTGGTGTGTATTTTTTATAGGGCAGGGCAGCTTTAACCAACACCTCCAATCTCATCTCATTGATTGGACTCCAGGTTGGCTGACTCCTGACTCCAATTAGCTCTTGAAGAAGTCTTTAGCCTAGTGGTTCACCCTGCACTGTGAATGTTTACATGGTGGATTACAGGGGATTGCAGTTCAAAGTGCTTTACATCAGTAAGAAATACGATACAAAATCAGTGTAAAACAAGCAGCAAGAGCAAAGCATAAAGTGGGATCAAATAATGCAGATATATTATATATATATATATATATATATATATATACAGTTGCAAGAAAAAGTATGTGAACCCTTTGGAATTACCTGTATTTCTGCATAAGTTGGTCATAAAATGTGTTCTGATCTTCATCTAAGTCACAACAATAGACAAACACAGTCTGCTTAAACTAATACCACAAACAATATGTTTTCATGTTTTTATTGAACACACCATGTAAACATTCACAGTGCAGGGTGAACCACTAGGCTAAAGACTTCTTCAAGAGCTAATTGGAGTCAGGAGTCAGCCAACCTGGAGTCCAATCAATGAGACGAGATTGGAGGTGTTGGTTAAAGCTGCCCTATAAAAAATACACACCAGTTTTGAATTTGCTATTCTTAAGAAGCATTGCCAGATGTGAACCATGCCTCGCACAGAAGAGCTCTCAGAAGACCTACGATTCAGAACTGTTGACTTGCATAAAGCCGGAAAGGGTTACAAAAGTATCTCTGAAAGCCTTGATGTTCATCAGTCCACGGTAAGACAAGCTGTCTATAAATGGAGAAAGTTCAGCGCTGTTGCTACTCTCCCTAGGAGTGGCCATCCTGTAAAGATGACTGCAAGAGCACAGAATGCTCAATGAGGTGAAGAAGAATCCTAGAGTGTCAGCTAGAGACTTAAAGAAATCTCTGGCACATGCTAACATCTCTGGTGACGAATCTACGATACGTAAAACACTGAACAAGAATGGAGTTCATGGGAGGACACCACGGAGGAAGCCACTGCTGTCCAGAAAAAACATTGCTGCACGTTTGAAGTTTGCAAAAGAGCACCTGGATGTTCCACGGCACTACTGGCAAAATATTCTGTGGGCAGATGAAACCAAAGTTGAGTTGTTTGGAAGGAACACACAACGCTATGTGTGGAGAATCCAAAGGGTTCACACTTGCACATTTACATTTCAATCTTGAACAATGAACAGCGGTAGACAGTATCTCATTTAGTATCATCATCCTGCGCTTCGCCGGAGGCCTTCGAGTGCTGAGTGTGCTTGGCCTCTCTCCGAGCGGTGCCGGTGTGGTGCAGATGGTGGATTCTGCCAGGGGAGTGCAGGGCTCAGCATCCAAGTGGAAGGACTCCTCAGTGGTGCTGGTCGAGGTTTCACTGCTGGTGCCACCGGGGGTTGATTCTGCAGCCATCGGACGTTCCTTACATTTTTTTAAATAAATTCACAGTTAGTTGGATTTAATACCATGGCTTCTTAAAACTGTTTACTAAGCATTCATAACAAAACAATACCCTGAAATGTGTGTGCCATTAGTTTGGGGTGTGGTCAAGTGTGAGAGGTACAGTGTAGACACATTGTGATGCTCTATTCAGATGCTAAAGACATACTTCTAGAAGATTCAGAACACTACAAAATATAAAGACATATTTGATCATGTATTATTATAGGTTAAGATAAAAGCGTTATTGAACCCATGGTGAATTTCATAAGCTACCCAGCAGTATATCATGTAATTTCAATTAGCTCCTCCTTTACCAGCTGCAACATTAAGGTGATGAGCACATCAATAATTATAACAGAATAATATATATATTATTCTTATTGTTATATTTAACACTGTAACCACCAAATGAATGAAAATAATGTGTTTGTAAATGAAAGAAGCAAGAAACACTTATTTGTACTCAACAAATAAAATAGTTACCGTGATGGTGAGGTTCGAAGTATTCTCCTTCCTTCTTGTGTCGGGCTCTAAAAACGGCAGCCTGGTTATGATCCACTGCTGTCTGCCCGTCCTTTGTGCTCCACAACTACCCGAAGGGGCAAGTCTCCTGTACCGGGTGTACTGGGTTCGCAGAGAATCCCAATTCTTCAGCTCTTTCTCTGAAGCACACAAATAAACGATGTAAGCATTGTGGCTAGTTAGCATGTCCAATTCATATCTATATGCTGTGCCAAACTGCACAGCTAGCAACAAGATAACAACAAAACACAAGGTTGAAATAACAAATTAAATTTCACGTTAACGTCACTGTTCGCTGGCAAACAATAAAAAGCCAACAGTATCTGCTAAAGAGCTCAATTGATGAAAAAGATAATCTTACCCGAGAAACCAAGTTGCGTTTCAATCTCTCGCCAGAGTCCGGTTTTCACTACTCGGTTCGAGTACCTTTTCTCTGTGATGTCGTACAGAGCTGGCCTCTCCTGGATCAAGGTGATGAGCAGGTCTTCGTTTGCGTCATTCCAGATCGCCATGATGATCTTCAATCGTTTGTTTACGTCCCTCACTTCCGTTTCGCTTCTCATGCACTGATTTGCTAGCTGAACAGCCAATCAGAGTGATTGTTTGGTCTGACTGCCTGACCCGATGCATGGCCGATTCAACATGTTGAATCGACCATGCATCGGGTCAGGCAGTCCAAATAAGGCGTGTCACGGTCAACGGTGCGGGACACACCAAATTGAGTTTGGGCGACAGGACACGCTTCGTCTTCCGACTTACGAAAACAGCCGAAATCGGCCTGGTGTGTAAGGCCTTAAAGAGCATGAGCTTCCTCCACCAGTTGGTAGAGACCAACATCAGGTCTCAAAGATGATAAAATATTGGACTTGCGTTCATCAGATTGATAATAAAAGGACTCACAATCAATGCTTAGGTTGCTCTTTCCCTGTTGTGTGTATCAATAGGCATCTGCTTGTTCGCCATATCGACTTTATATGGTGATAACATGTGTTAATAGCTTTAAATAGCCATTTTTGCACTAACCATGAATCGCTAATGACGATACATACACGTCACATGGACACCTTTTATTTGGGCACTTTATCCAAAGGTATTCATAGGCCTGTCGAAATTAAATGTGTCCTACAGCCAACTGTCAAGTCTGCAGATGATGAGAATATAATACTCACAACATGTCTTTTTAGGAGTATCAGTTTACTGTCAGTGTTTGAGAAAAAGGTATTTGAAGATCTGCATACAGTCAGTCACTGAGGCCCAAACCTAGCTGCACCCTGTTGAATATTTCAGTAAGTAGAATTACAAATGATCTGGATAATCCTCATGAAGACTCATGATTCATTCTGCTAAACTGCTGCCTAAGCCTGGGTATGCTGCAATACATAGTAGCAGTATCGATGATGTCTCACACTTTCTGGAAGTAACTTTCTGTCAGTCATTTTACAGTTTAACAACATCCCACTGATCTTTTGTGAACTGCAGATATTTCATATTCAAAGTAACAAAGGGACAATGGAGGGAGGGTCATGATGATATATGACAAAGCTAATGGGACAGTAAATGCTTTAGGTCATGTGGTGTTATTCTGAACTGGGCAATACTGTAGATTGTAGGCCTCCCCTTTTAAAACATTAACCATGTCTCCAAGCTACATTCCACTCACAGCAGGGTCCTTATACCATGTAATTAGGTTTACATTAACTCTTTGTAGAAAGGGTCTTACACTCAAATCAAGGAAACATGTTTAGCCACTGACGGAAATAACAAAAGAGGGGTGTTATTTAATTAAGGACGTCTTAAACATTAACTAAATATAAAGCTCTCTTAGCTTGCAATAAAATACATAATGTCATTAAACGAAGGCTGGAAAACATTAAACTAATTAAAAAATTCATTTTCGATTTATTTAACAAATAAATCAGCTCGACCATGCTACAGATGTTCGTGCACAATCTACAGCTCCTCTACCACAACAACCATCAGCAACAAGTGGACATGGAGAACTACGTGAACTACATGTTGCTAAATCCACTGCGGAGAATAAACAGAAGGGCAACGATGGCAACCATGCTCGGGGGTCTTCTTCGCTGCTTTTGGTGTATTTTGTGGCGAAAGTACAGCGCCACTTACAGGCCTGGCATATGTACTACAGCGTCTCCAGTGCTCCCGAGCAGTCTCGTGTGAACAGAAGACTTTTTTTATATCGTATTCGGTTCGTTTGCGTTTCGTATGCTTTTGCGTTTGCGGGTAAATGGGGTCTAAACCAGGGGTTTCCAAACTTTTTTCACAGAGGCCCACATACAGAAAAAAATACGAAGGGCTGGGCCACTCACTAGGCTAGAGGTATATTGCCTCATAAGTTCAGTTATTAGTTCGCTAAATCAATCGAATAGGTAAGTTATGCTTGTGAACTCACCCTTAAAACAGAAGCCTCAGATTGATTATAATAAAGAGAAATAGGAAGGGTGTATTTCAAGCTTGTTATGTAAATAAGTAATTGGGCTTTTTTCTTATCAACTAAGATATGTTAGAAACATTTTCCAACTTTAATTGACTGAATTTATTTGAAAAGTGGTCTTATTAACACTGTGTAATATATTTTTATTTTTACATTTAAGAAGTACATTATAAGACAAGCACAAGTTTCATTCGTGGGCCTTACTCCATTATACTTTTTGAATTAGCTGAGGGAAGAATTAAAAATGGTCCGCGGGCCGCATTTGGCCACCGGGCCGTAGTTTGGAAACCCCTTGTTTAAGCTCTTCTATATCAATATGGTTTTGCTGCTCATATTTCTTTCCCCAGATAAATTCCCAGATCTTAGCAAATAGCTTTGTGAGTTTCATGCCATTATTATGATTGGAACTTAAGATCCACTATAAGCTGAAATTCTCTTTTAAAGGGTACGGGGTTAAAATACGGGTTCCCAACTTCTCTGAAACCTAAGAACCCAGAGTGATGATTATAACTCCAGTCAAATAACTAAGTTTGCTCTATTTTCCTTTTTACGGTTTCTGGTGGTTGTTGTGGTTTGGGACACAATTATGTAACTTAGCACCGTTTCTCTGGCTTTGGCTTCTGTGCTATACTGATTTCTACAGAATGAGAGTTAATTAACACAATCCTTTCCTTGGCTCGCCACAGACCCCCACCAGAGACCCACCTTCCCCCGATGGCCGCCCAGACGCCAGCTTCCCTCTGGTAGTCATGGCACGGCTTATTTGGTTTTGTGGCCTGCCCATCAGAGCAGATGATTCCTCGGGTCCCGCGCTGAGACTTTCACCCTCTCCTCCTCTGTGAGAACTTCACTGCGGTCACCCTGCTTTGTTCCCACTAGCTGGAACACTATTGTCATGGAAATATATGTTGTGTTTTCCGTGTGTGTGTGTGTGTGTGTGTGTGTGTGTGTGTGTGTGTAATACCCTGCAGTGGGGTGGGACAGACTACAGAGAGAGCCAAGAAAAACACAGCGCTGGTCTAATATTGCCGCCTGCCCTCCTTTCATCTTTCCCTCCACTGCACCTTATCCTTCTCCCATGCTTCACCACCCACTCTGTGTCCTTGCCATACCCTCATCCGTCTTATTGCCCTCCAAAAATCCCCAAGAGTCTGGAATAGGCAGGAAACCATCAGGGTGGACCCATTCCCTGACAGCTGGGGGGGGTCATGCCCTCATTGCTCCGTCCTGCTGATTGGGTGGAGCTCTCCCCCCAGGGTTTATTGTGTCACTGTGTGAAGCGTCGTAAACACATTGCTTTAGTTTGATCGCACACATGCATGAAGAATGCAGAGGTTTGCTGTCTTTTTCCAACAAAACATCCACACAGTGTTGATGTTCTCCATGTTGGCAGGCAGCTGTTTTTACAATTTCACTCAAAGTTCAGCTAGTTCTCCCTGTTGATTTTGGACAAATGCAGGCACCAAACTGTAACATGACCAGAGGGAGTGTGTCCCTGCGGTGGTCCTGAAGGTGCAGCAGCAGGATAAAGAGGTGGTGGTCACATGGGGGCAGGCCAGGGTTCAGCACACACACAGACGTGGTATGCAGGACCTGACCGGGAAGTTATTTTAAGAGAGAGACCTTCTGGAAATTCACTCAGAGCTGTCTGCCTTCCCTGCTTTTCATCAGAGATGTTGCTGCACAGGCCCGCCGCATAACATCCAGTCATACAGAGGATGGAAAGAAAATGTGTTCCCCCCGAAAATGACTTGTCAAAGTCGGTTTGAGTTTTAGTTTAGTTTAGTTTAAGTTTGTGGAATTGAGTTTAGGTTAGGCAAGGCAAGTTTATTTATATAGCACCTTTCAGCACCAGGCAATTCAAGGTGCTTTACAAAAATGAAAGACATTCAGATAAAGGCATTTAAAAACAGTAAAAGATAATAAAAGAAACATTAAAAGAAAAACAAAAAAATGAAAGACATTAAGAAAATGGCATTTAAAATCAGTCATTAAAAAAAAAGCTAATAAAATAAACATTAAAAGATAAAAGTTACAGTGCAGTCTAAGATATGAATAGTTCAATTATTTCGGTTCTTGATTTTTTATTTATTCACAGAACCTCCCTTTGGAAATCCGAACATTTCCGTCCCGATTGTTAATTTAGACGGATTGTTTTCACCATGTTATGCTCGCATGACATCCACAATCGGACCCTCAGGAGGGTGTACTAGCCCCCTACTCGGCTTTGCGTTCCATAACAAAGTCTGTAAGTGTTACCTGAACACCCCGTGTTACCAAAACACTATCTTTCAACCGTCGGTGCTGTGCTACTTGTTCCTCAGTACAACTCACCTAAAAACTGATCGTAAACCCTGGCTACGATCAATATCCCAAATATCCTACTTTCGAGCAGTCCCTCTCATAAATGTCATGGAGAAATTAATTACGTTTAAATTTAAAACATTAAAAGAAAAAATACATGGATAAAAGTTACAGTGCAGTCTAAGATATGAATAGTTCAATTAAAAGCAGCGGCAAAAAGGTTAGTTTAATTTAAGTTAGTTTAGGTTATGTTAATTATCAAATGCCAAATTCAGTTTTAGTTTAGTTTAGTTTTGGTTTGTGGAATTGAGTTTAGGTTAGTTTAATTTAAATTGGTTTAGATTATGTTAATTATCAAATGCCAAAGTCAGTTTAAGTTTAGTTTAGTTTTGGTTAGGTTTGTGGAGTTGAATTGTTTTTAGGTTAGGTTACATTTTTTAGTCTAGTTTAGCATCCCCATTTGCTATGTCCGTAAATCACAGCTTCCTCCTGTGGTCCACATTTTAAAACACACATTAAACCACATTGAACCACATAAATACAAATATTTTTAAACATGCAGTAATCCCCACAAACACAAGATAGCATAACATGGGTTTGGTGAAAAACATTTTGCAGTAGCTTCCTTGTAATTCAACTTTATTCAATGTTGCATTGTAGTAAGTAGTGAAATTACTGAGTTCAACTAAATCAGGTGTAACGTATTTTCTGCATCACCTTCAAAGCTAATGCCTTGCCCATGATATTGAGTGTGTCAATGTGTTTTGACAAAAACAATTTGTTGTTATGGGGAATACCCAAGAGCTTATTTTGCTTTAGCTCGGGCTCCTGTCTTTCTAATATGATGAAATCCCAGCAGCGGATTTGCCTAATTAATGTTTCCATGGAAACAGTGGTTCTTCTGAAGAGAGTATTCATTAACACTTCTCGTACTGTACTTGACATAACAACATCTGTGTCACAATGCCGCTTGTTTGCTAAGTGGGTTGATGTTTTCCCTGCTGGCGTCAAGGATTCACTGGGATCTGTCTAATTGCTGGAAATATCTGTTCACAGTTTAGTCTCCAACCGAGCAGGAATGCTTAAAACCACAGTCAGAGGAAGAAAAAATCACAGACCTGCAGACTGGAGGCAAAATGTTGGCATGCCTCCACAGCTTAACGACCGGAGCAGAAACCTCTTATCTTTTTCTCCTTGCTCTATTTGAGCTCTGACATTTGCACAGGGCGTGACAAAGGCAGATTAAACACGTCAGCCCCAACAATTGTATGTCAAGTTCTCACTTGTTAAATAATTAGTAATCCTATCTTGGGCTTGTATTTTCTTAAATGTCCCCTTTTGAAGTGACTTGTGAAAGAAAGAGGTATTACATTTCAGAGCTGCTGTGCAACTCTATGTGTAATACTTTTGTGTTTTTTAAATACATGGCATATGATTTAATTTGTTTGAGTTTGTCAATGTGGGGACAGTTTAAGTGACTTTTTAAAATACTCTTTATATTAATAGGACAGTCATGCATCACATCATATCAGTAACATTATATATAATTTGATAGTAATGTGTCGTAGTAACAGGAAATATGAGTGTTAAGTAAATGTAGAGGAATAAAGCATACAAAAGTTGCCTATGAAATATAGTGTAGAAGGATAAAGTAGTATAAAATGGAAATACTCAAGTCAAATACAAGTATGTCAAAATAATATCAAAATGCATAACCTGATACTGTACTTAGTTACATTTGACCCCTGTCTGGGTGTCACTTTTTTCTGGTAAACATTAATAATGGAGTATTTTACTTTGTTTGAGGAGAATGACCTTAAAGGGGACCTATCATGCAAAATGCACTTTTTTGATGTCTTTTCATAAATATGTGTCGGGGAACTCAGCGTCAGAAAATAAAATCCTTTCTCTTTTCTTCCGTACCCAAATATTTAAAAAAAACGGGGGTACAACAAGCGGATACAGATTTGCTGCTGATATGACGCAAAATCGGCAGCGAACCCACAGAAAGTTGCCATCAGAAACAATGCCTGACGTGTTTTGGACGTAATCTCGTCTTTGTTTACATTAGCGAGCCTCGCTAACACTCAGAGCTAACCTGTACTGGAAAGAGCATGTGTTTAAAAAGCAGGAAATAAAAAAAGGAACTCACCTTGTGATAAACCCGCAAGAGAAAAAGCATTTGAGCTCCATACTGTTTCAGAGATAATCCGTGATGTGGTTTAGAACAGGATGGCGTTTTATCACAACCGAATTTAACTTTATCTCCGGTATAATTCTGATCAGGCATTAGCTCCGCCTCCTCTTTTTCTTTTTTTTTCAAGCTAAGGACCCAAAATCCGCGTTTCTCTAACAGGGCTGGAACAAGCCCCCAGGAAGTGCGCCGGACTCTGTGCCCAACATTCGTTGTGTCCAAACGGCGGTACTGCAGCTTCCGTATCAGTCCGTGACGTCACCCGGCCCGAACAACTTTTTCCCATTGATTAACATGGGGAAAGAGACGTCTGTAAATCAGCGGATAATATTTTCCAGTATGAACTATTTTATAGCCCTTATTAGAATTATTAAGTCCTTAAAGTTTTAAAATGCACTAAAAGCCGAATCTAGATTTATTTTCTCTCTCCATTCCTTATAGTGAGCCGAGAGTGGGAGCTCGGGGGGCGGGGCTTAAGGGGCAACTCAACTGCGCATGCTCTAGCCAGGCATGACGGGTAATCTGTGACGTTTCGCTCTCTCAAAAGTTGGGCCATTTTGCCTTCATGCGCCAATGAGCAGCTCTCATAGGAAAGAAATAGACCCCGCCTCCCACGCTGTATCCAGTTCTTATTTTACATCCATGGGCTGGAATAGAGGGATATGAGGGATGTTTAAAATGCATGATCTGTAGACATGTTTTTATATATTTGTATATATCTGAGAGCCATAATGTATGCCTTAAAATAGCATGATAGGTGTACTTTAAAGTGAGTGCATTGTCAGAAAAAAACTAACAATCAGAGCTCTGCAGTTTTCTCTCTCGGGCTAAGCAGATCTTCCATCCAACATTTTCAAAACTGAGTCAGACTCTGACCAAAACACTGTGGTCGAACAAAGTTAGAAGAACTGCTCGAAATCACCTATTTTCTGGAAACATGAAGCAACACACTCAGTAAACACAGCAGGGAACGTTGAATCATTGCGGATGGATGTCTGTGTTTTTAGGAATAATCACGCTTGGCTGTATTTTTCATGTTCCAGTTTACTCTGTCCATTTCACGCACCGATTACACAGTCCCAGTGGAGATGAGATGCATGTTGGGTGTTTGGTGTGTACAGTGTGTCCCACATGTGTATGGATGGATGACAGTCATTCCCTTGTCTGTTTCATAACTGCCGTTTCCCTCTTTGACCAAAGGGGATAATTATGAGTGGCCTGGGCAACCGTAACATTGTTGGGTGTGTTGATCATGATGGTTTTGTTGGCCAGTTTCTTAGGCTTTGGTATTTCAAACTCTTTTCTTTGGGCCTCTTCTCGGATTCGAAGCAAAACATTCTTCCCACTTAAAGCACTTGAAGTTGCAAAACAGATTGTTACAGGCAGGCAATTGAATGCACACCATTCTACTGACAATGCATAGTAGACACTCACTTTTGTTATTATAGTGATTTCTTGTTATTGTGTGATCTCATACTTTCATAATGACAGCTTTATTATAACATTGCTTTCTGAGCCTGTCATTGCCCTGCCTGTCCAGAATTGTTCATGGCCAAGTTCAAATGTAGTCCCAAAAACCGTTAGCCCTGAACATGTGAAATCATTTAGATAGAGACTTCTCTAAGCAAAGTATGTCTCCTCACAGTCCTGCCATCATGAGACAAACAACTACATATACTGTACCAACACTGGACTAAGGGTGGTTAGCGACATGTTTGTCTATAATTAAATGGATGCCTAAAAGGACTCCTGCAGGTTTTGTTTACTTTTCTCTTTTAAATGTGCAATCTAATTCTCATTGCTCGTTTGACTCCACCACTCTATGCATTGTTGGGGATGCCCTTAAGCAAAGTCTGCAGAATTATGGATGTACAGAAAGTGTGAAAGCTTTTAAACGCTTTGCAGATTTCACAGTGGGACATCTCTGAACCCTCACATGTTTAGCGGGAACATGCGGCAAACACTCCAAGGGCCTCAGGGGGAGACATCCAAACTTGGCAGAACATCAGTCGATCTCCGCCATAGTCCTTTATCACAGCGGACATTTTGCAGCACAGGTATAATTAATAACATTTGATTGCCATATGCTGACACCCTGGTTTTTCTTCCTGTGACAAATAAATGGAACAGAGCCATCTTTAAATTGATCAGTTACACCTGGGATGACAAGTCAAAGTGCCTGTGTAGTTAAAGGTCACCTGAGCTTCACCTGCCAGCACACCTGACGCGAATTACTCCGAACGAGCCATTGAACACATAAATACCTGAAGACAAAGCCTGAAAACGTTGGAAAAACTCAACTTTCAAGCCTTCAGTTTTCGCTGCTTTGAGCTAATTTGTATATGTTTGGTAAAAGTCTTTCCACTGACTTTATATGCTTTCATTCTGCATCTGAAATTCACTTTGTATCAAGTCTCAACACTCCTTTGGTAAAGTTTCAATTTGAGTTTGGGTGCTTGCTAGATAAATAGGACTATACAAAGAATACCAAGAGACGCACAATGCTGTTATCATCTTCTAAAAAGACACTCCAATTTGACTTATTGCTCGACAACATCTACAGGGACTTCAAGGTAAAGAGTAAAATGTCAGGATCGATTGTCAGATTGGATACCGAACAGTATAAGAATAAAACAGATTGAAAAGTACAGGAAATTATCCATTAGGCTTCTTGTCTCTGTTGTGATATTGTCATAAGTGTACTGTTTTTATGTTGTTGGGGAAACAGAAACATTAGGGTTAGGGTTAAGGTTAATTTTTCTGTGTCAAAAACAAAGAGGATGCAAATGTATTGAATGTTGTCTACACTCCCCAGTCATTGTCATGAACCTGGCCTGACAATAAAGTGTTTGAAACCTTAATTATTGTCAGGGAGAAAGGACAGAGAGGTGGCAGAGAGGAGGCTTTCGGATCGGACAGTGAGATCATGTTTTTCGTGGCTTTTGTTTCCCAAAGCAGGAATGTTGTTTACAGGGATCGGCCAGCGACTCAGGAATGCAGAGTTCTGAGGAAATGGTTGTTGTCTCTAGAGGGAACTTGCACCCCCGGAGGGGAGAGGACGACAGGGACGTTTTATGTGTAGCACAGGGAGCATGTTGAACTATTTATTTAACCTATTTGTTTATTGCCTCACGCAGCCAGAATTACAAACAAGTTTCGTTATGAATTGTATGTTTGGGAAACATCCTCTTGGAGTAATTTGGTTCTGATACAAAGCAGATTAGCTATCCATGGAGAATCTTAAAATAGTACAATTACTTGTTGTCTCTTAGAAATTGCAAACATCCTCTTTAAAGCAACATGTGAGCACAATTTCTAATAAGAAACTGATTTTGCGGGATAGTTTCGAGGAATTTCCAGCGACATATTTTCACAGCCTGAGAAATTGAAGCAGCGTAGTTTTTGTTTATTTGTGAGTGAAGAAGAAAACTGTCAATCATGAGTTGTTCAGCCTGAATTATGTCAGAATAATCTGAAGTGAGAAGTGGTCTACCAGCTTCTGTGGTGGAAGTAAGTGGCTCGCATTTGAACAAGCTCCTCTTGAGGATCCTTACAAATCCCTGTGTTGATGGATGAGAGACCTGTTTGCTGCTTCATATCATAATTCTGAATCACAGAGAATAAAAGGGGTTCGAAATTCAAAAATAAAGACCTTTTTGCATGGAAACAAGTCAAAGTAGAGGCACAAAATACAAATATGAAACTGAAAATGACCGTAATATGACCTTTCTAAAGACAATGAGGGGGCGTCCTTTTCACTGATCGGAATTCTCTTTCACTCTGCAAGTATACAGACGTTTTAAAGCAATCCAAAACTCACACAGCTTGTTATCTTGATGCCCTTTATTGAGGTCTACTTTCAAACAGGATGCTTTAATTTGTTCCAGATTTAATTTTAGTTGTTTTTATTGTGCTTTTTGTATGTGCCAGTTGCCACCAAAAACACCCTGTAGCCATTTTGAAATGTTCTTTTCAGTAGTGTGTCTTTTCCATCTTGACTTTATTTGGTAAACAGCACCTACAGCCCATGTATTAGACATCACTCTAACATTGCATATTACTTTTATGAAGCAGGATATTACTTATGCTATCTTCTTGGCTCAGAAACAGTGAAATGACCCTTTATCTCCAGTCAAAATGAATAACGGTCCCTCCCTGCTGTACCAGATGTGTCATGCGTCATTCTCCTTTGGCCCTTATCTCACATTTACCTCTTGTTGATCCTTACAAATATCTGTCCTTATATGTTATTTTTCTTTCTGGGTTCTCTTTGCCAGGTCATCCTTCGCCACTTTAAGCTCAGGTTGGCAGTCACATGGCATCGTGCTACACTTCATCACTTCCACGGCCCATTCCTGGTGGCCGCTTTGAAGTGGAAGTTTGGATGTGATCTGAAATTTCCAAAAAGTTGAAATCTTTTCTTTTGTCACAAAAAAGAACTTTTCCTACTCTTATATGTTGAAACCCTTTGCTACATGAACATCTGAAATCAACATGAAAACACTTCTATATGCTTGAGTACCACAAGTAGATCTCTCTGAAGGAATGGAAAGAACAGGAAGATGCATCATTCACAAACATGTTTACATTTAGTAGGTCTTTAGTCAAAGTCATGTCTGTAAAGCCGGTGTGTCCTTGGGCAAGACACTTCACCTGAACTTGCTCCTGTGGGTATTGTCCAAAGTTTCTGACCATTGCATGTATGATATATGTGTAATGTGTGTATATGTAAAGCGCTTTGAGTCATTGAAAAAGCGCTATAATAAATGTAAGGAATTATTATTATGTCCAAGGCAAATTTATGAGCATGAAAGATGAGTCCAAATAGTCAACAACAAGACTGAAAAATGAAAACAGTGTCCATTCAGATTTGTTCACTTCTATCTTTGAGTTCATCTAAGTTTACAGTGGAGTTTAGCAATGTACCAATTTCTACCACAATTATTGACATTACAAAAGCTATTATGTTACAAAAACAATATTATGTTCCATTAAAACTTTGAGGCAGAAAAGAGGAAATTTAGAACACAAGGAAAATAAGCATTCAATAAATGAATTTATGCGGACAACAGTTCATCAGTCAAACCAAAGGAAATCAGTCAAGTCTAAAGACTCTTAAAGCTGGGACCAAGGGTTGAGATTGAGTTAAATATTCGAAAACACTTACAAGTAGGGGCGCCGCCAGGGATTTTGGGCCCCATGAAAAGATAATCACATTGGTTACTTAACATTTCTTTTCTTAATGTTCTAAAATAGTTTGGGACCCTGTCAGTCACGGGCCCTTAGAATCGTCCTAACTTTTCACCCCCTTGCGGTACCACTGCTTACAAGAGTCAGACAGAGATGGTCCAAGATTTTTCTCTATGAAATGACTTGGACAAATAACCCAGTCACTGCCAACATTTATAGGGAAACAGAATTGTTAAGATTAGAAGTACCACCACTGTATTTTCCATGTATTGACACAGCAATACTTTGTTCTTTCTCAATTAGAGACTGTGATCCGGATGCAGCATTTCGTTTCCTGGCATAATAGTTAACAGGCTTTGTATGTGTCTGATCTAAGCCTAAGCTATTGTCTGTATTTACCCAGCAGCCACTGCAATTTACAGCTACCTCACGTTTAACTCGCCTGCTATCTCGAGATCTTTCATTTTCATAATCTCTTCACTTCTGTTGGAACAAGACGTTGGCATGTGATGTCCTGTAAATGCTCAGAAGAGAAACCAGTCGGGCGCGAACAATGAATTACCTGTCCGGGCCTGTGGCAGGGAAAAGATTTCCCACACACGTTTACTGTACGTTCACAACTGATTAAGACATCTGTAAAGTACCAGGATTATAGTACCACATGTTCTGACTTGATATCTTCTCAGCACTTCAAAATCACTGACAGCACTGACACTCAAGAAGTAATGGGTGTTCATTATTTCCTGTCAGAAACCGGTCAGAGGAGTTAGTCATACTCGGTATTCTGATGTCAGCATTGATGACTTAGATCTTATATTTAAAACTTTATCCAAACCTTTCCCCTCTATGACCTCTCGAGGTTCTAATAGAGGGTAACAGGTTGCAGAGAAGGCCTAGCCCGGCCCGGGAGTGTGGAACGTAGCCACAGACCTACTCCTTACCTCTAACCAATTCAGGTCGTGTGCCTCTCCACCTCTGTTTCCTACTTCTTACTTGCTACCCTTTACCCTCAACCTATCCTCAGGGAGTGCATGTATGTAGACACGTTAGTTTAGCTGCTATAGGCTTGGACTGTTGGGGGGGCACCTTACTCCGTCTTTCTGGCTGTTTGTACCTGTGTCCTCTCATGTTCCGATTAACCCAGCTTCCCCAAATCTCTTTTTGTGTCCATGTCTACGCCGGGATCCTGAGTCGAGGCTAATCCTGTTGCTGTGGTCGTGTGTCTTGGATCCTCTATCCTGAGCACTGGATCTGAGTCCTGAACTTCGAGTCGTGGCTGAACCAGTCTCTGCGGTCCTGCCAGACTCTCACCATACTACTTCCCTGATGGCTCCCACAAGATTGCTGACATCCACGTGGATTCATCTTCTTATTATACACACATGCATTTCCAAACATTTGGTCTACCTATGTTGTAAATGTATTATCTCTTCGATGTACACACGGCATCTATTGCACGTCTGTCTGTCCTGGGAGAGGGATCCCTCCTCTGTTGCTCTCCCTGAGGTTTCTCCCATTTTTCCCTTTAAACTGTGGGTTTTCTTCAGAAGTTTTTCCTTGTACGATGTGAGGGTCTAAGGACAGAGGGTGTCGTATTTCCATACTGATATTCTGTACACACTGTGAAGTCCACTGAGACAAATGTAACATTTGTGATATTGGGCAATATACACTGAACAAAAATATAAACGCAACACTTTTGTTTTTGCTCCCATTTTTCATGAGATGAACTCAAAGATCTAAAACATTTTCTATATACACAAAATAACCATTTATCTCAAATATTGTTCACAAATCTGAAAAAATCTGTGATAGTGAGCACTTCTCCTTTGCCGAGATAATCCATCCCACCTCACAGGTGTGGCATATCAAGATGCTGATCAGACAGCATGATTATTGCACAGGTGTGCCTTAGGCTGGCCACAATAAAAGGCCACTCTGAAACGTGCATTTTTGCTTTATTGGGGGGGTCTGGGGGGGTCCGAAAACCAGTCAGTATCTGGTGTGAGGGGTAGTATTAGGGTTAGGGGTAGGGTTAGGGTTAGGGGTAGGGGTAGGGGTAGGGTAATGTTGTGAATCGAGTGGCCCTTGGTGGTGGTGGGGTTATGGTATGGGCAGGCGTATGTTATGGACGACGAACACAGGCCACTCGATTCACAACATTACCCTAAGCTTTCGGTTTGGGCAAACTGGGTGCGCATCACTCTCACTCCTCATGGTAACATATAGATGGATTTAGGAACTTCCCCCTCGATTCTATTGGCTCTAACGGTTAAAAAGAGGTGTCAATCATCAAAATCGACCACTGGTTTCCAGAGAAACGGCAAATCCACCCAAATCCACCCAAATGACCCCAGAGGTGGGTTTTTTTAGCTAAACCTCTCTAAAAAGGTCAAATGTCACTTGTTTTGCACCAATCTTGATACTGGGTACTTATTATATGTTATATATATATATATATATATATATGTTATATATATATATATATATATATTCCTAAAGCTTTTAGTCTCCAATCCCATCATTCAAGGGTGGTTTTCACCAGTGGTGTAGTGGTCGTTGGACGCGGGGGATCGCCGTTCCCCCACATATTTGGAGCCCCCACGTTTTTGAAGCATGATTTTTTTTGGAATAGTCTAATAAATATAAAACCATTGCCAGTGTCATCAGTTGCAAGTGTGTATTTGAACTAAACGAAACAACTCTATAATGGCAGGCAACACAACGTTATTTGACTTATTTTCTAAAAAGAATATCATTCATGAGTGGAAAAGTACAACCTGTACAACCTGTACACCTGGGCATTGTTTGGGATGACCTAATTAAAATAGCTTCCGCCCAGTAAAAAAATCCCCACTACACCACTGGTTTTCACTATAAGTAATGGGGTTTTTTTGGACGGACTTTACTATGTTCAATCTGAATTTACTTTAAAATAAAAAAATTCTATATTGATTCTTACTTTTCTACATCCAACTCACAGGTTTATCATTGCTTTGAGAGAAAAGATTATTAATTTAGCCCTTTTAGAAGTGAAGATATAGTCATTTGTTCTGGAATGTCATTTTCGAGCCTGAGACCTGAAAAACAGGCTCAGGGGTTAACAGGTTAAATGGCACAGCCAAGTTGAAAAAGTCCCATATCTTACATTTATAAAGTAAAACCTCAATGGGGATGCATCTGGTACCAGTCAGTCTGACGTCTCGGTCCCCCCTCCCCCTAAGGATGAGCGGGGGACAGGGATGGGAAGGAGGGCAGACAGACAAAAAGACATATATAGGAAACTGCAACTACTTAAATTACATGACATCATTTACAATACTCCAGTGAAAGGTATTGTTACAACGGACATTTTTCATTGTGAACTGCGAGGGTCTTTAAGGACCCTGTTCTATGCAGTACAATCCTTAAAATCTGATATTTGACTTTATAGATAACATGCAATTGATGTATTTGTTTCAAACCTCAACTAAGCTCTACAGTAGCCATGTTTTCATCAGACGCTTCAAATCCAGTTTGCTTCCGTCTACTTGTTATTGTTGTCTGTTAAGAAAACTATTAGAAGACATTTCAAACACTGAGTGTGTTGAGGGAGAGATTTACTGAATACATCTGTGTACTCTGGAATGTTTATTAGAGGCTTTGATTCGGGATGAAGAATAGATGTTCATGTTAGGAAGAAACATGACTCATCATTTGCTGAGAGATGTACTTTCCCCGGTTTATAAATAAATGTAATTGAGTGGATTCAGATTTCTTTCAGTAAGTGACGAGTTGGCATTTAATAAGCGTTTCTTATTTCAAAAAAATCCCCCAGTAGGAAAGAGAACAAACATTCATGGTAAGAAAGATTACATTTTGCATTAAAATCGTTTTTTTTTATTGAAATGTATTTGATGTTTTTTTCTTGTGGTAGATTTCTATCTCTAAAGGCCTTTGAATCCTTCATGTGAGTCAAAAAGATGAGGAAATCATTTGGTGAACTGTTAACATGCCTCATAACTTGGGTGTAACGGTCATAATATTACTTAATTGTTCGGGGTTACACCCTAAATAAATAAATATGGGTCTCACACTTCATTTGGAACATTGCCATGTGGAGGTATGTGGATAATATCATGTGTTTTTTCATGACTTCAATGAGAGAAATACTTAATTAACTCTCTGAGGGTACAAAAAAAACTTTTTCGTTCGCTCATTTCTGTAAACCCATGAAAGGACAATAACTGCTCCCAAAGACAGTCAGTGCCAGGAATCCTCTCCCAAACTAACTCACAAATCTGGTCTGAATTTTGGCTTTTGGCCCTGCCAGCAGCATGAGCGAGAGGAGGAGGGATCACCAAACCCACCATGTGTGTTGATACGACCATCTGTTGCCTTTGTTTCCTGCAAATGCTCGATGAAGACGCTGTAATCCCCCGCACTCTGCAGGTCAAGTCCATGTCACTCCTGGAGTGGGACAACAATCCTGTCTGGTCACCCGTGAATGTGAGAGCAATGACATTTTCTTAACACACACATCCCGTTTACTGCTC
This sequence comes from Pseudochaenichthys georgianus, assembly GCF_902827115.2. NCBI lineage: Eukaryota > Metazoa > Chordata > Actinopteri > Perciformes > Channichthyidae > Pseudochaenichthys > Pseudochaenichthys georgianus. Next base: position 38,379,221 of record NC_047508.1, read on the forward strand.
GGCGTACAGATGACTGGGAAATTTGAGGTTTAAAACGTGGAGTCTTGACATGTTTGGAAAAGTAATGTGTGCTTCATGTCAAACAGTTACAGACAGCTAACCAAACACATGCTGTGCTGGGAGTGCAGACTGATTTTTCATTAAGGGAATAAAATGAGGACTCTGGGTACGTCCTGTCCTCCGAGGTATCCTGGAGGTGCACTTCTCCTCCTATGCAGACATGAAATGCTCTTTTCTTTCTTTCAGTATCTTGTGGTTTTGTTCTTTTGTAGACATCTGCTGACACTTTAGGCCTTAACGCTTTTACCATGTGCCCCGGCAGCACTGAATACATCCACACGTTCCCTTTAGAGTAGCGAGGTGAGTTACTTCAGAAGTTTCTACCATGAGAAATTAAGGATGTGCTGAGTAATGTGAAAGTGACTCGTAACATGACACCTGAGCATGACCAGACCAGTAGCAACAGGACATTTTTTTGTTTTTCTGGGAGACATTTTGCACCACGCTGAAGCCGTTTCAATAACTGTTCCCTTCTCAAGGAAAAAAGGTAGTTAGCTCACTCAGCTGTGTCTGATGGAAAAGCTTGAAAGGAGGCAGAGTTGACCGTTTTTCATCTCCTCCACTCCCTTGGCTCACACAAATTAGCTTGTGTGGAGAATTGCACTGTTAGCATTACTTTGGCAATACCTCAAGCTTTTGAAACTTTTTCCAAGGTGTCATTTTACTGCCATTGAGGCCTTTTTGCTTCTCTAATATCCTGTGGTGTACATCATAGAAGTGTATGGCAGGCAAACCTAATTAGCCTGCAAACACAGTTTAAATCTGCTTTCACCACTCTAAGTAGTGTCGTGATGTATGCCCTGAATGTAGATTTACACTCTCTGTCAGTCTTGGGTTTCTAAGAAAACTCGATGACACCTTCTCCAACTTCTGGCACATATCACGAAGGTGACATCACCCCGCCGCTCCAGTTGCATACGAAAACCTTAAACAGTCTGAAACATTACCATCAGACGCCAGCATTGGGCTCTAATAGAAACATCTGGACATTTATTTGTTTCTGTTGAAAAGATTGAAAGTGGGTTTGGGTACTTTGTTCTTGACAAACAGTGGAGCAAATGTGTCCTCCTTAAGCTTCTATTTCATGTCAACACAAGAGAGGAACTATCACTTTAAAGGAACTCAATGTTAAAATAGTAGGAGCTCAATATAATTAAGATTTATGCCAACACACCTAATTCACTTTAACAACATCGCTGATGATTTGAGCTGTCCAAATGAAATGTTTGCCTCCGAAACATCTGGATCACATTAAAGGGGAAGGTCGGAGTTTCTCTTTATGTCCACGGCTCCAGTTTGGCATTCATCAGCTGACTGTCTCCAAGCATTAACCCAGCAGGAAGGCCTCACTTGTATTAGGAAACTTCCAATTAAATGTTCTTAGACTAAAAGTTCATATCAGACTGGCCTTATTCAGAGACATTCAGCTAAACAACAGGGATTGTGTCTTTTTTAGAAGATGCTTTCTCGTAAGTTACCCCACAAATGTGGAATTCAAAAAAGAAAAAATGGTTTCAATTATTGAACAATTTAAATAATGTGAGCGATTTTCCTTCAAAGTTGAACCAGTAGATAGTTGCCCAAACTGTGTCCATACCAATCTGACAAGTGTGGCATTTTTTCATCAAAAATATTTTTTTAGCACAAATGGCTAAAACAGCATAAATATGAAACATGACTACAGTCATACTCGCATATCTGTGAGGGAGTAGTTGAGAGTTAAAAGTGAGTCTAATTCACCCATTTAATATTTGTAAAATATAAGCTCAAGTCACAAAAATCCCACCAGTAGTTTTCTATGTCGAGTAACCTCTCTGGTGGCACTGTAGGAAAAGCCAGACGATCACTTAGCATCAGTCGGCTTCTGCCAGTGGGGATCATGAATGTCTGCACAAAACTGTATGGCAATCCATCTCACAGTTGTTGAGATATTAGTCTGAACAAATAATGCCAGCCACAGTGTTGCCATGGTTAAAAACACGGTAACACTTTCTGCTGCAGATAATAGACCTAACAGATTGCCGACTCTTGAACTTGAATTTAATCTTAAGTATTCACATTTCCAGCCAAACCTGAGCATATTTCTTTGTGTCTCAATTATTTTGGTATAACATGACTGCGTCAGTGTGTTTACGTTTAAACAGAAATTTGGATAACAGCTCCTGGCTTCCTTGCTTTGGTTATATTCAGGACAAACTGTTTGTGTGTGTGTCATCACATCCTGAGCATTGGTGGAAAAAACTGCATGAAAAAACACCACAACAGAGAAAATAACGAATCATTGGATTAAGTGACTACAAGGATTAGTGTCCCAGTTTTTCCTCAATGTTCTCTTTGTAAATTACTACTTAAGAAATGCATTATATGGGTGTTAATAAAATACGATGTTCACATGTTCATATATAAACCAGAATACTTGAGTAGTCTATATAATGTATGCATGGAAATCAACTCACAACATTGCTGCACAAATCCACAAAGAAGAGAGAGAGTTCAGCCTCATTGCTTTTATTAACATTTTTCGGTCCCCTTCCCTTAAATCAAGGGACAAATTACTTACGGAAAAACACCATCTGTTATTTCAGAGATTGAAACTGAAGCATAGAGTTCCTGCACCTCACCCGCTCACACATTCATGTTAAGAAACAGTCCCCTCTGTGAAATACCTAGCATCTATTATCATGCAGCTCTGGAACATGAGAGAAAAGTCTCATTAGGGTTTCAAGCACTTCTTTAATGATTTTCACCCTTTTCCTTTTTCACCTTGCATTTCTTTCTTTTGCCCAAAATCTGTCTTTTTCTGCGCTGTCCTAAAGTTTCTTCATGGAATGTGTTTTTGTTAGATATTCCAAATTCTCTCTTCACATTTTCCTCAGAGTAGAACAGATTCAATTACAAAACCAGACAGCACATTAGATTTCACTTTAACCTAACAAAGTAAAAAAGGAAGCAGAACATGTCTGACTTCTTTGGTCTCAGAGAAACTGCAATTGAGCGCAATTGTTGACAGAAATAAAATAGAAATGCTGAAGTAAGAAAAGGAAATGTTTGTTAAAAAATAGACATAAACAACACCCGATTCAGACAGCAAAGCGTTAAAGGCTGCAGATGTGGACTGAACAGTACCAGTAACTGAGACACTCATATCTGAGTCACGCACACACTCTCACACACAGGCACATTTGTTTACTGAAACCTGCACTGATCAGCACTTCTTTGTTGTGGCAGAACCATAATAAGGCTTGAAACTCACATTCTGACACTCATAAACACCAGGCAGAGATGTCAGAAAATCATTTTTCATTTCACCTTTCATCCACACCGCTGACAGATCAAACCCTCTTCCATCAAAATGAATAATCAGCTGAGGAATAAACACTGGACATTGCTCGTGGAGAAGCGTGTCAAGCTCACAAGAAAACACTTCCTTCACTTCTCGAGGTAATGCTGATTATGCAACGCAGACTCCACATTAAACTCTTAGGTTGACATAGTCTCGTCAACCCAAAAGTTGCCATGATTTGTTTTCTTTCTTGTTAAAGAGGATGAGTAATGTTAGTGGAACAGCTGTTATTAAGAAATAAACACAAACAGTGGAAAATGAATCCTTATTGTCATAACTCATCCTGTGTGGAAAACTAAATGTAAAGTGTGACACTTCAACATGATCGTAGCTGTAAGAAGTGAAGTAACATATATTATCTATAGCCTATAATTAAAAGACTAGCTCAAGAATGTTGGTAATATGTGTGTTATTTTCCTTGCTGAAAGATGAAAAGATTGAGAGCACTTGATATCTGCATGATCAACTAAATGCTATAGTCAGTGGCTAGTTAGCTTAGCTTAGCATAACGACTGGAAACAGCTGACTCATTCTGCCTACCAGAAACCAGAATGTGGTTTAACACATAACACAACCAATTAAAGCTTTACACTTTGGTTTCGTACATATTAAATAAATACAAAATATGACCTTTTTAAATAGTGAGACAAGTTTTGGACACAGCTAGTCTAGCTGCTAGCCTGTTTCCAGTCCTCATGATAAACTAAGCTAAGCTAAGCTAATCCCCTGCTAGTTGAAACCTTTATAGCCCATTCATTTGAGTGGTATCAATCTTCGCATGTCATTTATTGCAAAACTGTGTAAAACTATTGATAAAGTAACAATTTGGGCTTCATTGTTTTTGTCATGAGTGTTTGTTAAGATATTAACCGTCTACCCGCCACACTAGTCGGGGAAAAGCACAACGCTGATACACACACACACAGGTGAGTTGAAAAATGTGTTTGGTGTGTTAGCTCTGCCTATAACCTCTGGCATATCAAACACTGCTGAGTAATAGCAAACAGTGAAATGTCACCGCACCCAGTTTCTTAATAGTGGAAATGCAAAGGCAATCAGTCGGACCATAGACTGCATAACCAGTGTGTTACCTCACTCGTTGACAGACAAATTAAAATAATTGTTGGAACACTGTTCTCTGATATATTGTGACTACACAACTCAGGAAATTGCAATTAAATGCTAAGTCGATCGTCTGCGTCACACAACCAGTTAATTCGCCTCAACTGTCTGATAATGTTCATACTTGTAGGCTAGGCAAACCTTCTGCTACATATCAAACATTTAGTTTTACACGATGGAAAAGGCAATTGATCAGCACAGTAGTTCATTTCATTTCACTCACTCACCCACACATAAACACACAACCCACAGTATAACCCACTACTGTATAAAAACATGTGCAAACGTTTTACTAAATGCAACTCATTCGAAATAATTCCCCCTATAAAACACAAGCCATACTACAGACAAATGGTCCATTTAAAAATATTCCATCAGAATGCCTCGGATAAAGTAAAGGCACTTTCTGCATGAAAATCTTGAAAAATGACATTACTAAACCTGTAACTATTAAACTGAATATCATATCAGTAAGTCTTCCACATGGTGCAAAGTTAAGATATATATTTGTGACTTCTCGAGATACCAGACAAAATGATATGTATTTAATTGCAGTGAACATCTGAGCGAGATGAAGGTGCATTCCCAATGTAATTGTAATTTGGCCAACATTTTTATGTTTTCATTGCCAGTGACTGCAATACAATCCTAAAATGCTATATTGAAGAGCATCTGGAATGTTTTTCTGATGGTGGTTAATGAACCAGAATATTATAGTAGTTTTCCTTGATAATTGTACATTTTGGAAGAATCAGTCCCAGGAGAATCCAAAGTGCATGATGTTGGAGAGAAGGGGACAAACAGAACCCGTTTCATGGTTACACTGTACAATAAAATACAGATTAGGTATAAATCTGTAACCTATATTCATATTTTAATGTTACAATCACCTTAAATTATGTAAAATAAACAATATGCTGCAACATTGCCTATGTGATGTGTATTTCAGAAATATAAAGGTACAGTAGGTCTCAAAATGTTTTGACTTTATATCCGTCAAAGTGAAAGACTGGCTTAGTACGTCATTCCAGTAATTATTGCTTAATTTATCTGAAAGTCTTTTCCAACTCTTCCAATACCCCTCAAAACGCCTTGATTAGAGTCAAAATCTTCCTTTTTCCTTCTCTTCTCTAGTTGTTGGCATCTCGAACCAGGCAGCAGTTTGGTGTCTCTACAGACCGTCGTACATGTGCAGGGTGCGCTCCAGTTGCTGCACAACGCGCTGGTAAAAGGCTATCTGCTCCGTGAGGTAGGCCTGCATCATCTGTTTGAAGTCCACCTCTCGCTGCTGGTGGAAGTGGCTCATCTCCGCCTGCAGGGCAAAGCCAACCGTCCGGCAGCGTTTCCTGATGCCATCGGCCTCGCCCTGGTCCATCTTCCCCTCGTCACTCATCCGCTGGCTCTCCTTCACCTTGGCGAAGGCACCTGGGATAAGGTTAAAAGGTTATATATTTTAAAAACAGTATTTTATATTACAAACAAAACACTTATGTGTCAATATTGGTAGACGTATATTACGATACGATAACGATAATACTTTATTGGTCAGATCGAGTCTGAAATTTGACCTGCATCACATATTGCATTGAATATAGGCTAAGGACATCGTGATGTTAATAAACAGAAAAGGTTATCGTAGGTGGTATGTGGTGATTCACTTTCTGTTTAACTTGCCAACTTTTTGAGATATCCATCTCTTAGATGTCTGCCTCCACCCACAGACAAATAGTGTGTCCTCGATAAGCAGCTCGTTTTGCTTTTATATCCTGCTTGGGTTGTTTGTTAAATTGATCATGAATGACTGAGATTGGCGGTTTGTCCTCTTTATGCAGCGCCAATCACTGGCAACACATTTATCAACCCTTCATTTGGAGTAGATGATGACTACCGACAGACTTTTCTTGCAACTTAGTTATGGAAAATGCTTTCCTTTTGTAACCAGCAGAAATCCTATACATGTGAATGTGCCTATTATGATATTGTACGTCCTGGATTGTGACTATTGCACATGTTCACCTTGCCATCTGGCTACTGACATTTTTAGCAGGTTGGTTGTGTTTGGGTTGGACTGGCCTTTAAAGTCACCAAAAGCTATTTTCAGACAATCTAAAAATGCATTCGTACCAATAAAATGCAGCGATGATAGAGGCAGTGAAAAGCTGTAAAATGTGCTTCTGATTAAACTATAAAAATAAAAACCGTAAAGCTAATTTGGTCATAAAAGATAACTATAGTTAAAAACCGTCTCAGATTTTGATTGCTCTTCTGGCTTTGGGTGGATTACTTTACGTTGTGCTAGCTATATGGAAGGGAAAGAAAATGCTGCAGTAATGCTATACAAATATCTCCGTCATGGAAATCAGCAGTAAAAAACAACTTTTCCCCTATGCTCCAGTGAAGCTGTACACTTTATAGGTAAAGCAGGGAACAATTACTTTTTGTTTCATTGCATACTTAAATGTTTAGTTTCAGTTTGATGCAGAAAAAGTTGTAACCACAGTCACACAGACGGAATGACGTACATAGCAGCCTAATGGCTAAATTAGAGAGTCTGTCTCATACGAGCTGATCTCCATACCAGGAAGAATACTGACTTTAGACATGTATAAGCTAGCTAGCAGTACTAGTTTGGACAGGCAGTTGTTCTGTCTTTAATGTATCCACTGCACGTTGTATGCATTCAAGTGCATGCCTTAGATATTGTATGGAATTCCTGGCAGTAGTCTGGGAAAGCATGAACAGCACCTTCAGTCTGTTCCAGCGAGGAGGCGTGTGGAGTACAGTCAGTGGCGTTGACCTACATTCATGAATTCAGTTTTCCACATGAGAGGAGAATGTGCATGTCAGTGGGACATAAAGGAAAGGAGCTCATGGTTGTGTGTGCAGCGGGGATTTATGGGGGGTGGATCTTTGGATCAGCTAATGCACAATCTCATCACAAAGATGCATTCTTCCTCGCAGCTAAATCTGCTCTCTATATTGCAAAACTAAGTTACATGACACAAGTCACCAACAAATATGGTTGGATTTAAAACCAGGCTGTTTTGGTTTGCTTCTATTCTTAAACCCAATTATTTCAACATGTTCGGATCAGATAATGCTTCCTCGCAGCTAAATCTGCTCTCTAACTCGATGCAATTAACACAATTAAAGCCCAAAAACTACTGTTTAAGTTTCCTTCTTTTCTAAAAATCCAATCCTTCTCTCCCAGGCTGCCAGAGGGCCTAGGTATAAAAGTCACGGCTCGCCACTGTGCTCTATGATACATGGCCAGTGGTCTAGAAAGTCACCAGATTTGTTTATCTTGCCCAGCCAGACTGGCGACCACATGCTTTATGGCTGTGGTGGCCAAAGAGAGGATTGCACTATTTCACATGTGACAGCTTCATGGGTCTGTGCCGGCTTACTACTTACCAACAACAGTATATAAAGCAGGCCCTGATGAAATAATTATTTAAATAAATGCAACCTGGAATTGCGAAAGGGCAGTAAACGTGAATGGATGATTGACCAATTCAAAAATAAAGTTGTCTGCCAAACTCAACACTCGCCCTTCATTACATAATTGCTTTCTAACGAGCGGGCTGTCTTAACAGTGTTAGCTACAGGCCTGTTATACAACATGACTGCATATGCCTACAATATTTACACATTTTGAAAAGGAAATGCCTTTTTAGAAGAAGATTGTCCTTCATAAGACCTGCAGATACCCTATCTAGTTTATTAAGTCATACAGTATGTGTATAGAAGAAGAAGAATGAGGACGGTGGAGATTCATTACGGCCACAACCCTCTGGGGAATTGAACTCAGGCATCTGCTAAATTCCCCATTCCCACAGCCCGAGGTCACTGCAGAGTGAGTTCAGGAAGTTCAGCACTTCTTCTCCACGTCTTCATCTACCTTCTGTCCGTTTTACACAAACAATAAACTAAGAACGGAAGTCTCTCTTTAAGATATTTGTATTTGTTTATGTGTCGCTTGGGTTCTTTTATGTCTTTCGAAATGTCCCAATCCCTTCTCTTAAGCATGACTTTTCTCCACAGACTGAAGGCTCTTCTAAGATCCAAACATTTGCAGAAAGCAGTTTCAAGTTCTTTAAATGTGTTTAATCTGAACTCCTTCTCATCTGGGATTTCCAGTCATAGCTATTTAAATAATTCTTCCTATTTAATAAATAAAGGTGTCATTAAACTGAAGTGGAGCCATTTAAGTTGAGGCTTGTTAGTATAAATGATCATTCCCCTTTTAATTTGTATTTAATCAGACAGGATAAAAATAACATTGGTTGATAGGTGGTGTCGTAGAATCAACTTTTGCGATATTATTGAAATGGCTCTCTTGAGTCATCAGATCAGCTAGTAAACTGAAAAAGTGATAAATGTCTTCCAAATGATCATATTTGAGCAGTTAAGGGGAACAAATATAAAAAAATCAAAATGTTTGCACACATTGCAATAAAAAAGAAATGGCGTTCCTATTTTTTGTCAGAGAAAATCAAAAAGAATATCCCCTTGCAACAAAAAAATTGTTTGTTCCGAAACCATATGACCTGCGTCACATGATGGATCTCAGTGGCAGCCATTTTCAATGCATACTGGTTAGTGTCCTCTCGTTGTTTTAAACATTTTATCTTTAATAGTGTATTGTCAAGGAGAATATAAATCGAACAATGCCATTGAAATGGGCTAAAATAGGGAAGATGTCAACTATCTTACCTGTTTAACTAAGTTACCCAAAGTACGGCCAAGTTGATGTGACCCTACTTGGATCACTGGGTAAATATCGTTTCCCTTAAAATACCCAAATTCTTAAAGCTTTGCGATGGTTTACTATGGTTTGCTTTATGTACAAAGCCATTACTTATGTACTATTGTGTTTATGTCACCAATTATAGAATGACTTATAACCTGTTTGTCCAAAAGACTTGGACATTAGGAAAATGGAATTTAGAATTCAAGATACACTCCTTCAAAGGTTGTACCTTCCTTTAAGAGGTTAAGTTGGATACAATCACCAATTATGAAAACATTGCTTACTAAAAGCCTTTATCTTCTTTCATTTCCAAATACTGCCAGGACTCTCTGTACTGTAAAATAAACAAATCTGTGATTTTGGACCAAAGATATCAAACAAGACCTAACGTGACTGACTAAGATTAGTGGATGTTATTCACAATGGAAAGTCGAGTAAACAGAAACAAAATTCAACAGAGGACAAATTAGGCTTGTCACCACAAAACACTGACCATTAGTATAGGGCTGTGTGTGTGTGTGTGTGTGTGTGTGTGTGTGTGTGTGTGTGTGTGTGTGTGTGTGTGTGTGTGTGTGTGTGTGTGTGTGTGTGTGTGTGTGTGTGTGTGTGTGTGTGTGTGTGTGTGTGTGTGTGTGTGTGTGTGTGTGTGTGTGTGTGTGTGTGTGTGTGTGTGTGTGTGTGTGTGTGTGTGTGTGTGTGTGTGTGTGTGTGTGTGTGTGTGTGTGTGTGTGTGTGTGGAGGGACTGCTGACGTCTGCGTCAAGCACCACAGAGGACTGATAACTAAGGCGTTTGTTCTCAGTTTATCCTCACATAAAGTCAACAAAAAGGCTTCTTACTAAAATATTGCTGCTACACAATGTTTTCTTAGCTAAAGTAACAGCATACATTTGCAAACTATAGGTGAATCCATGTGAAATAGGGGAAAACGGCTTACTGACAAAGAACTTGTAGGGTGATCTGCAAGTAAAAAACATGCTAACGCTAACCAGTTGCATTAGCTCTTTAACCTTATTTCGGATTGATCTGTACTCTGTGGCTTTGTTCCTCTTATGGTTTTACGATATTGATTTCAATAAGGTTATTCCGAAGGTAAAACACATAGCTGTTTACTTCTTATGGGTGAAAATAATAAGTAGGGTAATGAAAGTGGGAGAAAAAAGCTAAGCTTGGAAAGCAAACTAGCTGACACACATATTGCGGTCAGAACTGTCTCATGGGTGAAATCACTGGCAATGTTTCCATTTTTAAAAAAAAGCAAACTAAGTAAATACTGAAATTAAAAGGGACAGAACTATTTAAGTACAGAAGGAAGGAAAGTAAAAAATACAGGACAAAAGATTGCAAAAGTGCAGAAAATCTGGAAAGGGAGAAACTGAAACACAGCTTCAAGGATGCATGACAGGGTCAAAAGTACTGCCAGCGTTTAATGTGGGCCTTAAAAGCCTCACGGATACACAAACATGAGAAAACCCCACTGCTGAGTAATCTAACAGTTATAGTGTTTATCCCACCAAATCAGATACACAGATAAAAACAGAGAGCGTTCATGTCCCCAGCTGGAATCTGCTTCCAACCGCTTTTAGCCATCTCAAGTACCCTTTGTCAATTTATCTTTGGGGGTAATTTGCTATGAGACACTGAAACAAATGTTTCCAATTGTTTGATTTGTTGTATCACTCCGAGGGATGTAGAAACACAACCACCCTCTATGGCCTGCAAGGGGGAATTACTTACCAGAAGTGCTTAATCTGTGATCAGTCAATTTATTCTGCACACATGATATAACTTTTGGCTCATCTACTAGTTTTTTTACCGTGATTGCAACAGTGCTCACATAAATAAGACAGTGAGATTCCAATGGCTCCAATTGAAGTTCTTAATTGAATCCATGCAAAGCAACAGATGTTCTGTACTTATTTCGTTAAGAGAATCTGATCTAAAACACTATCGTGCACTACACTTCCACACAGATGCTCTTTTAAACCTAGGCTGATGTCAGACATGTTTCTATCAGATGGATTTGATTTTAAAGAAGGAAATGCTCATCACTGATCTTGAAGGGTAATATAATTCATCACTGCTGTTAATAGTCCCCAGTATTATATAACATAACTCAGCAAAGGGATTTATGTCATTCTTTTTCAGCTCCTATATTTGTATGCTGTCACAGTGAAATCGAAAATTGGACTTGATATGGAAATGTTATGGGATTTGAAGCTGCGACCAGGAACAAAAAATAACTATATTATGAGTTAACATGAACTAATAAATAACTATAGATGTGTCAACATTAACTGGGACATCATTACTCCTTGGTATAACTTATCACTTTTACTCTAATCTTTAAGAGACAAGAGTAATGATTCCTTAAATTCCTCCGAGTCTTAAGGCTTTCTGTTCCTTTTCTGATTGTGCAATTAATTTATAACAGTTTCATTGCCTTTGACAAAGAACAGATGTCTTTCTTGTATTGCTTTGAGTCTTCCATGGAACTATTGTTCACTGCGTAGTGTTGCAATTACTTGAGAGAGAAACAAAGTTATCCCTGTGATGAAAGACAATTGGATGATCACAATGTAAATAAATTGGGCTTTCAAATGCAATACATTATTTCAACAGGATATCCAGCCTCAAATGACATACCATATGAAATTAAATACTTGGTCTGATGACAAGAGTTTTCCATTGTCCTATATTTTATGATGCTTTTTTGCGTAACACAAGAAAAGACCAGAGAATGCAATGCTGTCCTCTGAGGGATGGTGTCGCCATGTGAACCACAGGCATCGTTACCATGTCAGTGCTACCATGACAACAGCTCTGAGCAGATAAATCTCTCTGAAGCTTAAAGGGGCCCTATTATACTCATTTTCAGGTTCATATGTATTCAGTGCCTCTACAGTGACATGTTTACATGCTTTAATGTCCAGAAAGCGCTTTATTTTTCTCCTACTTCCTGTGCTGCAGCAGGGCCAGAGCCCAGTCTGCTCTCATTGGTTAGTTGGCTGGCTCTGTCGCGATTGGTCAACCGCTTAGAGATGTCTCGCCCCTAGCTAATAGAAGCGTGACTGCTACGTAGTAATGTTACTATGTTGCGGAAGTAAATAATAGATTCCAATCAATGCATTTCAGATTTAGAGGCACAAAACCTATATAACACACTTTAGGAAAAGTGAAAACCCTCCAAAGCATAATAGGGCCCCTTTAAAGCTTTATTGCTGTCAGTGGAGGTAACATGAGGATACTGTTTGGGTAAATGCTCCCTTTTAGCTGAACACTTGTAGCAAAACAGAGACAAAGAATATGACGTTTTAGTTTTTGGTTACTTTAGCTGCACTGAAGCTCAAAGGGCAGATACACAGTGAAAGTATGACCTAACTAGTGGATGTGATGCCAAAGAATGAATTGATCATAGCATAAACAGATACAGATGTCTAACATTACCTCTATTTTCCTTTTATTCACAACAATACAAGCACTCTATCTCCAAAACCATTATTATTGAATAAGGGACAGGTCACCCAAAATCAGAAATGAATAACCCTTCCGTCTGTTTCTCAATTGAAATGCTGACAACAACGCCTGTGAATTATCTTGAATAATCAGGTCATGATATCTGGAAGAAAAAAAAGGTGGGCCCTATGAGCACCAAAAGCTGAGCACCATCTGGTTTCCTTTTCTATTTTTCTTTACTTCCATTATTTTTGAGAGAAGACAGACAACTCTGTGCCTGATTTCCCTAAATCAAGACTGATAAATACAGGTCAAAATAAATATGTACTTTTGATTTTGGGGTGAACTGTCCCTTTAAGGGTTGATGGAGATTCAAGCCCTTCCCAGCACGCATTGAGCAAGAAACTTGGTACAATCTTGACAGGTTGCCGGTCAATCACAAGGCTAACACGTACAGAAAGACAAACACATCCATATCTACATGCTCTTTGGATTAACCCGAACAGCAGTTACTTTCCTAAGACATACTTTAAAACCAGGATATGCTATATTACGATATACACAATCTAAATTAATATAGTTTCAATACAAGATATCGATATAATATCAATATATTGCCACACATTACACTTACATGCATTGTTTTCGCTAATTCTGTGTCCAATTCAATGATGTTGCATTGTTTTAAGGCATATGTCGGACAGAGGTTGATATTGGCACAACCTCACTGCCGATGCCAAACAGTGGTCCCATTGAAATGAATCAGGAGGCTGCATTTGGGCTATTGTTTCTCTGATCATGGCCTTAATAGCTACTGGAAACGACAGAATCTAGCTACGATAGAAAGCTATCATTTATTCTCCTTTGTGAAGCATCGTCTCAACTCTTTTATAATTGAGGTTTTGAATATTGGTGGTGTTGTATTAGACCGCATTGTACTCTGAAAGGTAAAAATGTGTTATCAAATTACTGCTGTTTCTATGAGTGGGACAGAATATATAAAACAAGTTATGTGGAGCAGCTATAGCACTAGTCATTCAATATAAGCTTACTCTCTTACTGCATGTCTTTTTCAGTCTTATGACACTTAACCACACAATGTGAGAAGAGGGAGCCGGCGGTGGTAAAGACTGAGTTCTTGGAGACATCTGTAATCTCCTTCAGTGTGAAACAGCAGTGCACTGGGCCAACACGGGCAGGAATGCAGAAGCATGTGGATAGGATAGACAGTATGTGTGAAGACGAAGGCCTAGGCTTTGTCAAGATTTATGAGTTAGCAAATAGGAGAGAAAACATTTGCTCTCCATAGTCACCACAGACAGCTATGTGAACTGTAGCCAACAAAACAACATAATCAATGTTTAAACAGGTGCAATAACTGGGCCATGGCACGTTCCTGAAACCCGAGCCGGGGTTTCTACCTGCTGACAGAGCATTCTTTTCTGCTGTGTTTTCTTGAATGTTAATCGGTAACATGTTTGTCAGAAAATATAAACACGGCATGAGTTAGCACTTTGGAAACTAAACAACATTGATTGAATACTGTTCAGATACAAATGCATTTAAAAGAAGGCAGAATCCCAAAGTTAAGACAACCCCCTGTTGCTGATTAAGGGGGAAACTGATAGAGCCTGCATGTGGTGTAATGTGTTGCCATATGGAGGACAACCAAACTCTTGTCCAGATTAAAGTCTGGCTTGCTGCCTTGCTGGCTTGCTGCCTTGCTGGCTTGCTGCCTTGCTGGCTTGCTGGCTTGCTGCCTTGCTGGCTTGCTGGCTTGCTGGCTTGCTGGCTTGCTGGCTTGCTGGCTTGCTGGCTTGCTGGCTTGCTGGCTTGCTGGCTTGCTGGCTTGCTGGCTTGCTGGCTTGCTGGCTTGCTGGCTTGCTGGCTTGCTGGCTTGCTGGCTTGCTGGCTTGCTGGCTTGCTGGCTTGCTGGCTTGCTGGATGTGTCCCAGGGGATCTGGCTCATTCTCAAACTGAATAATTGTCTGCACTGCTGTGGATCACACAAACACCACTAATTATTTTCTTAAGAACAATCCAAATGTCCGAAAAAGGTGTCAAGATAAAATGAGAACAGCTTAGGTCTGGTGTATGTGCTGCATATTCCCACATCACATTTGTCATGGCTTTTGCTTTGGTCTAAGGCCATGTATGACCTTGTACTTCAGGATTCTACTGTTATAATTCCAAAGTGGCGTTTCCAAGCCAGCCCACAAAGTCAAATGTATTCATCACCGCTTTTGTTGTTATCCACAGGAATTGAACTGTAACTTTGCCTTTCTTTCCTCAACAAGTCATTCTAAGGACACAGGTGATGCAGATCCAGATCCAACGCCTCAGATTTCATCTTCAAACACATGTGATCAGATCGGACTGATACCCTCACCGTGGGGCGGGTTGGTTTCCCTCTATTGTGAACCCTTGTGTGTTTATTCAAAGGCTTCGTGAGGTGGTGGTTTGTCTCAGATAAGTACCTCCGTTTTTTGCCAGGTAACAAAACCTACAGAACATGATAACTGATATTCTTGCACAAATAAATACCTTACACGTTACAATTGCTGAAGAAAATGTCATATTGAAGACCAGTTTGATGGCCTGAAAAGTGAAGCCAATAGTGAAGTGACTACAGTAGCATTTCCTCTAACATCCAGCAGGAAGCAAATAAGCTAGTAGCAAAGAGAAGTCCGATTTGAATTGAAGTCTATAGTTGATTTATTACTTTAGCAAACCTTTTACTGATGACTTTATGTTTGCAATCACCAGTGTAAAGTATTTTTCAACACAGCATGATGTTCATTTGGTAAATGATGACCCCTTTAGAGTAAGATATACAATAAAGCAGGGTATGCTTTAGGTTGGGTCTACCTTGTGATGACTACTTTGGAATGAAGCAAACTGCGTGTTTTCTGTGTTATCGTCCATGAGCCCATCAAAGCATGCTGTAAAGTGGACCTATCATGCTATATTTGAATAATATATTGTAGGGCCATACCTATATAAAACATGTCTGAAGTTTTTTTTTCAAAATACCAAACAGATCATGCATTTTAGCCATGCCTCATTTCACTCTATTTGCTCTATTCCAGCCCTGTCTTCACAAGGGCTGATTCTGTGGCAAATAAGATGCAGCTGACCACGCCCCCCTGCAAAGGAGAGGGGCGAGGCACAAGCGTCATGTTACCATGCTGTTACCATGCTGTTACCATGCTGTTACCATGCCACGCAACCTCTCATTCCCCTGATTGGTGGAGAGTTACCCATATAGGCGGAGCACCCCGTTTCTGACGTCAGAACAATTTAAAATCTGGATCAGTCTGTATCAGATCCGTTGCAGCCCCGTTTTTAGGGATTTGGGTATGGAGGAAAAGAGAGAGGGTTGTGTTTTCTGACACTTGGTGAGTTCCCTGACACACCGGGGACACATATTCATGTATAAAAGACGTACAAAAGTGCATTTTGCATGATAGGTCCCCTTTAACGTTAATTTTCACAATTGAGTGACCTAAAAATGACTGTTCATTATTTGGCTGTACATTGCTCTACTCTATTGTGTCCATTCTGGGTCCAAAAAACCAAGATGAAAACAGTCAAACGACCAAGGCCCCAAAACTGTAGTCCACAAAGCAATGGGTGACGTTACGCTGACTATGTCCACGTCTTACATAAAGTCTATGATTGATGACAAGCTTAGTTTATGGTTATGTACAATAATTCAATTCCATGGGTTACCAAATAACAAATGAACCCCTGCTCACATCTGGGCCTCACAATGAAGCCTCGGAGGCCCTCTATTCTATAAGAATGGAATGTATTTAATCCTATAGATCAAGATGTTCGATTGTCTTCAAAAGAGATCAAAGTCTTTGGGATTCATTTTGGCGGGGTTTCAAAGTGCAGCAGAGCACTGTTAGGAGTCCACGCCTTCAGACCAGACTAGATTTACTTTCTCCATTATTGAAACCAGGGCAGCTGCCCAGACAGATAACTCTGATATGGGTACTTTCTTTGGAGAAAGAAAATAAAACAGACATGAAGTGGATAACGAAACAGTGACAGAATGACTTCTAGATTGAGCAAAAGCAGAGACCAACAGAGAAGTAAGTCAGGACAGAACTGAGAAAAGTGGAGAAAGAGATGTTTGCAGCACTCCCTGACATGTTGACGCCAATCCCCTAAATCTTCTCCTCCCTGGATCCTTTTTATCAAGGCCACATGCAGTCGCTACCCCGCATCACATCTCATAGAGAAATAACATTCCTGTAGTTCACATGCTCAACAGGATCACAGTTAGAAACAACTATTATAGAACTCGGTGAGGCAAAAATAGCAGCAATGAGGACCTGAGGAGGAGGAGGAGATCACCGGAAAAGCTTGACCTCAGTTCTGTGGGATCTGAGTGTTGCCACAGCTGTATGTGGGTCAGCAGAACAAGTCACATCAAGGGGATTCATCTGGAGGAAGACCCAGAAAAGGTCCTTGCCTTCAAAAACACGCTGCGACACAACCTCTTCGAGGACAGTATGTGTTGTCTCGCGTCAAGGTTGGGTACAAAAAATGTAAAATACTGTTTCCAATACCAAACTAGGGCTGCTCGATTATGGCAAAAATCATAATCTCGATTGTTTGGGTCAATAATTGATATCACGATTATTAAAAACGATGATCCATTTACTTTGAAAACATCAATTTAAAAAAATGTTGAACAGTATGTTTTTAACAGTTGATTACCTTGAACTTTAAGTATAACTCAACTGAAAAACCAATAATAAAAAAAAGTAATAATAATAAAAAAATTATCGTTTTATTTCGATTACGTTGTTTTCGTAATCGTTGCGAGCCATAATCGTAATTGCGATTAAAATACGATTAATTGAGCAGCCCTACACCAAACCTAATTTTAGTTCACCTTTTACTTAAAAAGAAAAAACCGTTGCTTTGGAGTATAACCATTTTATACAAATTATGTAAAAAATATAAGCCAAGTTTGTCTAAATAAAGCCAGGGCACAAGATATTTGTCAAATAGTCTAAACTTTGCACATGTTTTATTTAAATTAAGAAAAACTTGTTTAAAGAGTAAGTACGTCAGAAGAGGGGGCATTTGTTGTCATATTTTCTTCCAAAAAAAGAACCAAATGAATTATTGAATGCTACATTTCAGCGTGTGTGTGTGTGTGTGTGTGTGTGTGTGTGTGTGTGTGTGTGTGTGTGTGTGTGTGTGTGTGTGTGTGTGTGTGTGTGTGTGTGTGTGTGTGTGTGTGTGTGTGTGTGTGTGTGCGTGTGGTGGTATGTAGACAAGCAGATTATGGATATTAGTGATATCCACCTTTCTCATCCCGATAAAATAAGTGTGAATCAAATGTCCTCTGTGGTTTTATAGTATTTAGAATATTTTAGAGCCAGACCTATAAAGACTTTTGCACAGAAAACGATCTGCCCCACCAGGGTTGAATGATATAATTGCTGAGTTTGTGAGTTGAGTGGACTGACCCTTTAATATGATTCAGAAGGTTTTGTTTTTCTCATGTATCCGTGGGTGGAGTGGCTACATGTCACTAATCTGAATGGTATCACAGATGACCTCTGGGATAATGATCGCCAGCTGTTTGAAGTAGGATAATAATATTTACTGTACACTCCTGGCAGCATCCCTTTCCTTCCTCTGTAACTAACGCCAACAGCTGATACAGTTATTTGTTTGAGAACTGATACAGAGCGCTGATACGTCAAAGCTCTCACTGTCTTGGACCACAGGGTCACGAGAGGAGAGGCATGAGTTGTAGTGCAGCATATTTCACCACGAGGTTTATGAAAATCAGCCGTCATAAACACCGTTGCAGAGTATTCAAATCTGCTATGTTACTGTTACAGGAAAATGCTAGCTTTATGGTTTGCGGGTTACTGACTAACCAGCGTTATGCTAATTCCTGACAGTCAAACAACAAGCCATTGATTCCAGCGATGGGGTGGCCATTTTGAACACATATAAACAGAATAACTCCAACATTAGCTGCTACCAGTACCAGTTCTCAATGTGGGCAGTTATGCTTACACACAGGTGTGAGTAGGGATGCACGATATTGGGCTTTTGAAACCGATACCGATAACTTCCTGCTTCTCAAGACCGATACCGATAACCGATAATAATAATAATATGTATATTAAATGTACCTGTAGTTGTTGCACACCTGGTGGTAAAAAAGAGACTAGTAGTGAGCAAATGACATGAGCATTACCACTATGAACAAAACAAAGCCAAGAACAGTTTTGACTTCAAAGTGACCATATTTATTTTCCCAAATAAAGTTCTTGCCTTTTTCAAAAGCCTCGTCGATAGGTAAAAGCGCCGGTGCCTTTGCAGCTGGCTTTGGATTCGCCGCTAGTTTAGCAGCGCAGGCGTCTTCGTACGCTGTTAACACACCATCGTAGCCATGGCGATGTTTCAGGCGACTAATCAGGTTGGAAGTATTATAGCTCGTTGCCTTGTTCCCTCCTCGTGGAACTTCTGCATTGCATTTGTTAATACAAATAGCAAGCGAACGATCTAACTCTGAAACTTTGAAATAGTCCCATACTACCGACGACATGTTTGTTTACTGTCCTGGCTTCACGGCCGCACACCATTTACGCTACAGCCAGGCATGAGTTAGGGAGCGCTGGATTTGTGAAGAACTCCCCTCTTTCTAAACCACAATACCACAGTACTGGCAACACGGGAGGAGCCGAGAGAAAAACAAGCGCCCCTCATCCCAATCCACCCACACCGCAGTACTTTTTTATTTATTTTTACCCAAGTATATTGTATATTATTGGGGCTATTAATACTGTTATCGGGTTTATCGGGATGACGTCATAATTCCTAATATCGGACCGATAATTATCGGGCCGATAATTATCGTGCACCACTAGTTGTGAGTGCTGACAACTGGAAACAAGCTGAACCACTTCTTGAAAAGTAGTCACATGAGTTAAAATGACATCACATATCAATGAGCCACTCCCTGCGGATTACACTCAGGTGCCGTTGTCTCATCATGACAGCTAGTTGTAAAATAACACCACAAAAAACCTCTTGCCCATTTATCTCATACATTTTTAGACAGAGCCAAGAGGAGTCTAAGTTGAGCTTCCAAAAGAAATGCACTCAATTTAAACACAAGGTCAATTGTCAATATCACTTCAATCTCCTATGGAACTACTGTAGAACCACGTAGAACCACGTAGAACCACGTAGAACCACGTAGAACCACGCTGAATGATGTCAGTATCATAAAGAGCTATTGAAACGAATAAAGTTACTATGACTATTACACTTGAGGTGTGATTCCATAATGGAGCAAATGAGTGATTATTCTTTCTGATACTTTGTCCAGGTTGTTTAAGTCAGTCATTATTATGAAAGTATTTGTTGAACCGAGAGAATTTGGTCGTATGTGTGTGTTTTGTTCTGGTTGGGTTGGGGTCAATGAGGTGGAACAGTTGACCTTAGCCGCTACTGACGAACACTCTGACCTCATATTCATCAGACTGACTGCAACACATCCGACAATATGTTCCGTTCCTGGGTTCAAATGTCACTCGTCTCTGCATGTGTTTGTCTGTGAGAAGGGGAGATGACCTAACCTGTCATCCGTAACCAAATGTATAGGACAGTTTGAGAGCAAAATGTGATCACTGGCCATAAGGTCATTGCTACTTAGCAGACATACTGATATATTACTAAAGCTTTTGCAACACTTCTCAATTTAAAAGCGCTTCGTCGCCTGTTAGAGTTATAATTGGTGTGTGTGTCTGAGAGTTCATGATAATCAACTTACACCTTTTGATACATGCTAATTGCTGTGCTATGAAATTATGTAATTATGTGTCCTGATGGACAGTAAAACATGAATGAAGCTGCAGGAAATAAAATCAGACGGGAGGCTGAGGACTCATCCAAACATCTGTGTGGATTATGGAAGTAATCACCATTCACATGTTGTTGTAGTTTCCCTGTAATGAGGTAGTAATACAGAAGGACATAAAATACATTTCTCACACACTAAAACTTCTCATATATGATTTTACCTTTCTGTAGATGAATAATGTCCGGGAAGTTGGCGAGCAGGCCTTGGTAGAGGGACAGCTTGTCCAGCATAAGGAAGAGGTCATTCTTAGGTTGCTCTGCGAACAGCTCTCCAATGTTCTCGTAGGTGCGGCCCGTATGGGAGATGGCTTTGTTGAGATTCTCTGAGCTGTTGGGAGGGTCCAGCGTGAACGCATGGCTGATAGATTGGAAAGAATTTCCCAGCCGCTGGAACTCCTTCCTGAACCCACCCAGGTGTTTACGAACCAGCTCCGAAGCAACATGTGTGAGCTGCAAAACGCTGTCATCCATTTTCTTCGCAAAGGCCTTGAAGGTGTCGATGCGCTCCTCTACATCCTGAAGGTCCTGGTGCTCGTTGGGGATCTGAAGGGTCAGCATGAAATGGGCACCAACCATCTCGTCCTTTTCTTGCCGCCTCTTGCCCAATTTCCACTGCTTGTCATCAGTACACATTAGAAAGTGCTCTAAGCCTTCATACTGGGAGAGTACTGGGTGACTGGTCATATGGTTCATCCACAGTATCAGTCGCCTTTTGCGCTTCTCGATGAAGTCTTCCTCAAATCGCCCCGTGGCCTGCTTCTCAGGCAGGTGAGGCACGGAGATCACAGTGAACTTGTGCAGTAAGCGGTTGTACAGCCAGTCAAAATGTTTGTAGCGTCTGTACACGGCACGCCCTATGTGGCTCGGCGTGACACGGTAGGAAATGTACGTCTTGATACCCTTGAACTTTGTCTGTTTTGTGGGGTCTTCGACGGAACAGGAGAAAGGCTTTGGGCTCGCCTGCCAAACTGGCCCCAATTGACCCATCTCAATGGTGTATGACTCAGCTATCTTCGCCATCATGGGTACATCCCCCAACACAAACGCTTCCACCCCTGAGCGGACAAAGCTGGAAAACCTGTTCAAGTTCCTGCCCACCACGCTGCCTTTCCTCGAGCCGGAGATGCTGTCCTGTCTCTCCATGTGTGGTTTGGCCCGGTAGTGCACGTTGGGATTGTTGGACAGTGGGCTGTGATGGGGGTGCCCATTGGCCCCAGGGCTCCTGTGGTCACCGTCGTCCACAACCGTCGACCTGTCATCCCAGTCGTCCCAGTCATCATCATCATCTTCATCATTGTCGTAGATATTCGATTGCAAAGTCAAAGAGGTGTTTGGGGTTGATGATGATAAAAAGGACGAGTCATTTCCCAAAGACCCTGCTGGGCTGATGGAGCAGTTTGTCACGTTAGAGTTTGAGCGAGTGCGGATAACTTCCACATAGGATGCTGGGAAGAGACCCTTCTCCCCTCGGCTGTTCTCCCCCTGAAACCATCCGTCCACCGAGTTCTCGTCGAAGATAACCAGCTCCTCATTCTCCTGGATACTGATCTCCTCTTTGTTTTCACTTTGGAAAGTGTAGAGTGCTTTGGCTTTCGCTGACATCTTGATTCTCCAGTGGGTCCAACAGCAAGAAAACCCTACATGCACATAGTGCCTAGAGTATAATTATGCTACTGTTTTGGAAACATCTGACACGAGCTCACTTTAATAATTAAACTCGCCTCAAATTACATGGCAGCTGTTGGATCAGGTGTCACAGTAGTCTATGACTTTAGTAAATTGAATAATCTGACACTTAGAAGGAGAAGACAACAGTTGTGTAAAACTATTACTTCTATCCGCCAAAAAAGTCTAAAATATACCTACTGTGACCACTAGCATCCTCAGCCCATTGAGGCTCTATTGTCCTGTCCTTAAAAGTCTAACAACAACGTCAGGCTGTAAATGTGTTATAACTCAATAACTTCCTCATAACAGAAGGACTCCCTTTACATCACAAATACAACAGGTACAAAACTGGTTTCACCAAAGAGCTCCTCCATAAGCACCGTGGGTTGTTTTAATCCTTCAGAAACGGTACTGCAGCCTCGCTTTGTTCACTTGTCGGACCCTTGTTTGCCATTACAGATCCTAAAACGCTCCTTGATGAAAACATCCGGGAAACAAAGTGCCCCGGCGTGGAGAAAAACAGAGCGATGAGTAATGGTATCCCGGTGCATTGTGAGCCTGCTCCGCATTCCCTCAGACTAATACTTGCAGCGTGTCCCTTGTAAACAGGTTCCTGCGCATCTTCAGTCGGTGCTTACAATTAGAAAATAAAGCAACATCAGAAACCAACCAATGTCCTGCTAAAAAGTATCAACACACATCTCTGGCCAGTGTTGTTTCTTGGGGTTTATTCCTGTGCGAGCCGCAACAAAGTAACTCTTTCCATGACCGTAGACTTGGACAATTGAAGGCAAGTTCTCTTTTTTTTCATCAGATCCTTTATATTCTTTGTAGAGGAGAAACTGGCTCAACATCGCCTCCTACAGGAGGAACACATTACTTACAAACTACAAACAACGACACACAGTTTTCAGAAAAATATGATAAAGCTGGTGATTAAGTAGTAAAAGCAGTATTGGAATAATTTCTTACGTTCATATTTTTAAGATACTAGTACACTAGTTAATTCAAATAAGCCCTATCAGCTGCAGCATTGAAATGATCTGATAATAATAAATCCAATTATATAATGTAGTCCTATATTATTCTAAAATGGTCCATTCTGCATGATGAATACTTTTAAGTATATCATTTTAAGAACATGTTGATGCTAATATTTAAATATTTTTTCTCAGGCCTAAGTGCATTTTGAATGCATGACTTATTACTGAATGCTGGGATCTATCTATCTATCTATCTATCTATCTATCTATCTATCTATCTATCTATCTATCTATCTATCTATCTATCTATCTATATATATATCTTGAAGTTTGCTCTGTAAAACTCCGGGTTAGTTTTCTGTATATTGTCGGCCAACTGAAAGGGAACTATGGTAGAGTGACGTCACAGCAGCTTCCTCCCTGCATCTCCAAGGTACTTCCTTAGCTAGTGATATTTGTAATACTATTATCTTGTCAAATGGTTACATTGGGTCTAATAAGTATGTGTAGATAGTGTGCACTTAAAACAGTCACGTAACGCTGTATAACCAGTGTTGCTAAAGACTGTTTTGCAGCATCATGTTTAGCTCGATGCTAACTGCTAACATTACGAATGTTGTAGCAGTGGGTTTTTAAAAAAGATCCCCCGGGCTTTTTTTCACGTTGTATCACTCGTTTGTTTAGAGGTTTGTCTTCCTTGTAGATTGCATATTCGAAGATAACAGTAATGTGGTTAAAAAGTTATTTTAAACGGACATAACTCTACATGCTTTCGTATCATTAGTTCAGTTTTGATTAACCATGTGAACTCCTCAACACTTCTTCTGAGGAGCATGAACTGCATTTTAAAGGTCGAGGGTACAGACTTAATGGATATGTTAACATTGATGGAAAGTAACTAATACATTTACATAAGTAGACCTATTTGTACTTGACTTTAGTATTTCCATTTAATGCTATTTTAGAGATGAATATGTACTTTTTACTCCACGGCATTTATTTCATCATTCATCACTCACAGTCACTAGTTACTTTGTACACATGCTGAATTACACGGTATCTAAATGTGGCCCAACAACACTAATATGCTCTTAACATGTATCAAAACAGGATAATATAATATCCATAGTAATAAAAATACTGTTAACGGTCCCTTCTGCGTAATGAGTACTTTCACTGTTGATACTTGAAGTATATTTACACTTCTGTACAATATGATTTATTTGACGAATTATGAAATCAGGAGTTTAACTTGTTATGGAGTATTTTAAGACCTTAGTATTTGTACTTTTACTTAAGTTAAGGATCTGAGTACTTCTTCCAACACTGTATATTAGCACATACATTGATGTTTACAATGACTGTTGTTAATGCTATCTGAAGCTGTGTGTCACAATGTGATGATGTATTAATGCTGGAGGGATTAATAACAGAAAACTAAACTATGACAACTATTTTGATTATGATTAATGGATATAAGTTTTAGAGAGCTTTTGTGATTTTAACATCTTAAATCACAACGATATACTGCTTTTCGCTACTTAATCTTATAGTAATAGTGCAGTTGGGTTGTAAAGTACAAGACATCAACTTGGACTTCGGAAAATATGTAATCACACTACAACAGGAACATGTGTGCCATTATGCAAATGTGAAACAGAGGTTAACTGGCAACAGGCTGAACCACCAAAATAAAGAATATTTTAGCAGTAACTGATGGATACAATGTTGCCTCAAAATCACAAATGAATCTTCAATCACCACTCAATGATCTCTCCACTATGCAAGTGCCATGTAATGGTTCCTTCCCACATAGTATATTTTATCATATATTGTTGATTTCACATCATTCTTATAGGTTTACAAGTGTTTCAAGCACAAAAGTAGTGTCATTGCGGCTCCCAAAGATTATTAATAATTGGTGGCCACTATTCTCTTTTTCTTTGAATGATATATTGTTACTCAACTGAATGTCCACCTTTCCAGAGTCCCCATGGATGACCTGACCCAAGCCCTCTCGGCCAGCTTTGCTGTGTCCAAGGAGCCCAACAGCACCGCCACCGCTCACCCTCGGCTGGCCCAGTACAAGAGCAAGTTCAGCGTTCTGGAGCAGAGCGAGAGGCGCCGACGCTTCCTTGAGCTGCAGAAAAGGTAAACGCTCTTCTTTATCAGTATTTAACCCTGGAGGTTCTAAGTATATATTTTGTACGTCCTGGCCTAAGAATGGTAACAGCACAGTTACAGACAATCTTTAAAACACACAATCACAAAACAGTCATACAACAAGTTTAGCCAAAGCATTTACAGACACAGCGGCTGATTCAAGGTCAGTGAAAGTAGCTTTGAGTTTGTTTAAAGAGACCAGCTCTCTGAGTTTCAGCTCAACTTGCAGCTGGTTCCAAGCCACAGGAGCAGCGTAACTGAACGCCCTCTTCCCCAGTTCAGTGCAGACTTTTGGTTCAGTTAGAAGAAACAAGTCCTCAGAGCGAAGGTGATAAGATCCTGTTATTACAAGTTCCCAGTACGGACCCTGTCCCTTGTTGGTAGGATTTTCTCCAAACTAGAGTCACTACTCCACACTTATATTTAGTTTTAGTACTTAAAATAATGTTATTTGCCTTTCTTGTTTCATTATTGCACCATGAACACATTTGTAATACCTTTGCTGCTAAACAGGGAAAGCCAATGCACCAGAGCCCGTTTTGCATTTGCTTCTGCTTCTACTAAGACCCCGTTTACACGGGAACGTTACGCACCGAATTCGTTTTCAAAAAAGTATTCCGTTCACACGCATTCGGCTCATTTAACGTGTCCGTTCACACGAGACCACTGGAGACGCTGTAGTACATATGCCGGGTCTGTAAGTTGCGCGGTACTTTAGCCACAAAATACACCAAAAGCAGCGAAGAAGACCCCTGAGCATGGTTGCCATGGTTGCCCTTCTGTTTATGCCCCATGGTAGATTTAGCAACATGTAGTTCATGTAGTTCTCCATGTCCACTTGTTGCTGATGGTTGTGGTAGAGGAGCTGTAGATGTTGCACTAACATCTGTAGCATGGTCAGTAGCTACTGACAGTAGCTACTGACCATGCCACAGCAGTGAGCAGCAGAGGTGGGGAGAGGCGGGGCTATGGCTTCATCGTTATCAGGAAATGATCGTATAGGACGTACACACGGAGCCGTTTGCCCCCCCAGAGCGTTCCGTTTGCAGATCTATCCACCGTGGGGTCCGTTTCCGTGGTTCCGTTACGGCCTCGTGTGAATGAACGGGCTATACGCGAGAGAAAAGTAGCCGATACAACCCGTTTCGTTCTCGTGTAAACACCGCCTTAATCCAGCTGCATACTTATGACTACAGAAACTCTTGTCATCTACATCCTGGACGCAGTGCTGGAAAACCCTTTCCAGATGTTCTCCCAGCTTGCCAGAATTGGTCTCTTTAAGATTGCAGGTTTGCAGATGAACTGGTTCCTGTTCTGGCCGTAATGTAAATGCATGTTTTAATGTTTAATGTTTTTTCCCCTTATCGCTAATCTCAGTAAAAGGTTAAACTACGTCAACCATGCTCGGCGCCTGGCTGATGGGGATTGGACCGGGGCAGACAGCGATGAAGGGGAGGACATGGAGAAGAAAGAGGAGAGGGAACGGGAGCAGGAGGAAGAGGAGGAGGGGATGGACATTGAGAAGAGGAAGCTGCCAAAACATTATGCAAACCAGGTCAGTTTTAACTTAAGATGTTCAATGCCAAAACTATGCTTTAGCTAAATGAATAAAAACGATGCACCATCTCGATCAGCAGAGGGCGCTTGAGTTCATAGAGTTTGTTGAAGCTATCAGATTTGACATTTGATCATGTTGTTCTTCTTTAAAATGACTGTTAACAACGGCTCCTCAGCCAATAGAAAAGCACCAGGTCTTTATGCAATACTTGGAAAGGTTTGTCTTATTTGAAGCTAATGTATTTACAGGATTCCTGCTGTTTTGAGTTTGTATCTTGATGGGTGATTGCACTTATTGAAAACCGCTTTGACAGAAAGCATCAGCTAAGTGAAACGTTACAAAGTTCCTCTTCCTCCTCAGATAATGCTGTCGGAGTGGCTGGTGGATGTGCCATCAGAGCTGGACACTGATTGGCTGATGGTCGTCTGTCCCGTGGGGAAAAGATCCCTCATTGTTGCCTCCAAGGTAAAAACCTGTCAATGCTTTCTCGCGTTGCACATGATCCTTTCCGACAGGGAGAAGGTACTTGTTTTAAAGCACCGCATTGATCATTCACCATATGTAGAACTGTCAATCAAATTCAATTTAAATCCTGCAGGCTGCTTATTATGTGCTTTCAACTAGTTTCCATCTCTTCTATTTTTAATGAGTCATCTTCCGGTCCTAATTGTAAGCCTAACCACCTTCGACCTTTTATCAAGATAAACAACAGCAGGAAACTCTTCTAGTTTAAATGCAATGTCATGTGTCATGTGTCGACCTAGTCAATGTTTCGAGAGGATTATCCCACTGTGCATTTATTGTACATTGAACACTGCATGCCCTTTATCAGTATCAGAGTACCTGTATGTGTCCCACAGAGGATACATGTACATTGTTACAGCAAGTCGAGAGCCACAGATAGCTTAATATAATGAAGAAGCATTCATAGAAATATTACAAATAAAAAGGGAAAATTACACAATTTACAGCAATAGCTCACGACAGGCCGTGGTATATGGTCATTATATCACAGGTAAGGGGCGCGGTTCGGCCCGAAGCGCATGTGAGAGTCCTTAACAACGATCAATAAGTCCTTGCTGCACATTCTCCCTTACATGTTTCCATCTTAAGCGTTGTTTGTTAGTTAGTTAGTTTCATAACGGACGTAATGTAACGGTTGTAGCTTTTCTCAGACGCGGAGGGATACTGACTTGTTGTGAAAAGTAACTACAATTCTACCCGTGATAAACACTCATTATATCACGAGTAAGAACCAATCAGATTGCTTGATTTGAGTTGTCCGTTTTATAGTCTTCATTGTTTGTGTGGGGGGGTTTATTATACGGCCTGAGGTGAGTTATGTCTGTGAGCAAGATGAGACCAATTATTTTAGAAATCCTACACACAATAAACAATATAGGGGAACTGTTAGGAATACTTTTCCTGTAAACTAGAATCGCTTTCGTTATGATACTGTAAAGATGTAGGTTTATTTTACCATATTAATGTTAAAATCTGATTTTGAGTCTTGAGTTGCAATGTAAGGCAGTTTTTATAAAATAAAATATAATACAGCTGCATGTTCATGACTACAAGAATGTAATGCAAAAAGATAAAGGGATTGGCTTTCACGCCAAAGAAGTCATGAGAAATTCTGCAAAACAGGAAGTACCAGAAGCTGTGGTATTGAGCCACGTTGTGTCTCACCGTTCATTTGGAAATAAGAGAAGTCCTCACCATGCCGACGTGAATGTGCATTCAGTCATTAGATTACAATGCAGGTGCACAACGTGATCCCGTCAGAAAAGAGACGGATAGTACAGGTCAATGGTGAAAGGAGGTTGTAATTGATTTGAACTATGCATGCTCTGTCTGCTCTGAAACGTTCCTCGTGGTGATCTGCCAAGCCCAACACAGGGACATCATTGTTTTATTTTATTGATTTAATGTTACTGTTTAGTCAATGAAATGTTTGGGGGGGGAAATCTCATATCTGAGAAACTAAAACATAGAATAATTGACGTTTTTATTTTAAATGATTATGAAAATGTGCCGATTAATTTTCAGTCAGTCAACTAATGGTGGCAGCTGAAAGGATACTGATTTTAGATCAGCTTCACCTTCTTAGCTCAACCTGCCTGAGTCATGTATGTATTACACTATTATATTGGACCTTTGTTAACATGCATAAAAACAATGTTGACAAAGGGGAATATTGCTTTAGAGTTCCTTTTTAATAATGTGACTTGTATTACTTTGTTCATGTCCCCCGAACAACCCGGAAAAACGATGTTGTGAATTCAGAAAAACAGTCTCCTCTTGCCGACTTCCTCTCGTTTCGTAATCATCATTAACCTTAACTTATAAGAAACAAAATTAGCTATCAATAACTTCATGTTAAAACAATCTGTAGTGTTTTTCCACTTGACTTTCTTACGCAATTGCATGTTTCTTCAGTAGTGGTGAAGGTAAAGCAATCGCCTCATCTACCACGTATTCAGTTGTGTGGTTTATGAGTAATAAAAACACGTGTCAGCATTTCTCTGGTAACTCTCGTACATGTTGTACGAGAGTCTGTCCTGTCGCGCTGGCCCGAGGCTACAGTTCCCCTCCGATCACACTGCACACACCCTGTGATGCAACCGCTTATATTATCCGAATGACTGTCACCTGCTTCCTTATTCAGTATTTCAGAACTTGACCTCATTGACGGCAAATATTTGAGACGCCGCGATACAGAGGCCATTACGAAACAGATGGTGTTTGTCGCTTGAGGAAACGTGAACATGTCTCATCGGTAGTCACTTTTATGTCCTCTGCAGTAACTATGTAAACCCCCCTGTTTGGCCCATATTTCCCCTCTCCTCATCACCCACCACCATCCCCCTTTCTTGAGTATTTAAGGCACACATTTGTATGTGCATGTGCAGGTAGTAAGCTCCTCACAATAAACAATAGGCAATAACGATGTGACAATTAACTAATCGAATCGCTCTTTCTACAATATGATTGTGCTGTTAAAGTTTTTACTGAATTATGTCGTTTAAATAAATTATTCAAAGTTCATTATCATTAAAAAATGAATACACATTGTTAGTCTTAATTTACAAATGTGTCATGTAATGCAAAATAGGGCAACAACAGGTGAGCTGATATACTGTGACTTTTGGTTTGAGCTAATTGCACAACTGTCAGCTTTCTGAAGTGTGTCACAAAGTCAAACGCTAAGAAGTGTGTAAATAAAGCAACGTGATAGAAGAAATTGAATGATCCAGTGTTCTGATCGCTTTGTTCCTTTTCTCATTAGTCGCAATACTTCTGTACTCAGTGATAATGTCGTGGTAACTCTTCCTTCATGTGTCCTCGCTGTCTTTTCTCTCCTGAAGGGCTCCACTGCAGCGTACACCAAAAGCGGATACTGTGTGAACCGTTTCCCCTCCCTGCTGCCCGGGGGCAACCGCCACAACTCGGCCATGGGCAAAGGTAGGTGGGCCTGCTGAATGTGGTGCAGTGGTTAAATACAGGAGACCACTTAGGCAATTAATGAAGCACAAGAAAATGGAGATATGATGAGGGCAATATTCTAATCGGTTCTCAAATGAACTGTAATTGACGGCATACACGAACATGTTTGTTTCTTTTCTTCAATGTAAAATGTAATTGTATCTTTAACATATTAGGGCTGCACGATATATATCGTGTCGCGACGATAATCGCGATATTCACATCGCATTTTTTTATTTACTTTGTATTTTTTAGGACGTGCAATATTAAAGGTGGGGTATGTAATTTACTTCAGAAACACTTTTTGTTATATTCCATGGAATGCTCTCAACATCCCGATAGCAATGAATACATTAAATGCTTTGACAATAAATACATAAAAAAACTATAATAAGCCGTGGCGCTGTAAAAAGCACGACCAATCATCTGAGCCGGCCCGGCTAAAGTAACTGGATGGCCTACCTGCCTGTCAGCCTTCCATCTGGGCACAAACTTACCTCGTGCCCTCATTGGTCATGTGCGCGTTCCTGTGTGTTGGAGGAGGGGCTCTGAGAGGAAGTGGCAGATTTGTTCCGGCTGTGTATTTTCAAATTCTAGCGCACTCGAGCTGGTTTCTCCTAAATTACCTACCCCACCTTTAAGTAGGCAAATGAACTCAAACACGTCATCTTACAATTATTTTGCTGCTTGCTACAAAAGGAAAACTCGCGCGGCTCTCATGTCTGGGGTTCTTGAGTGAGTGACATGCAGGCTCTGCATGCACAGCAAACCACCAATCACAATCCTTCTTGATCAGATCACAGCAGGATAACCGAGCTAGCTCAGCTTGTTGCTCTGATAACTCAAGATCCAGAAGTCCGTGACTAAAATCCTTCATCCGGTTAAATATCGTTTAAAAAATACCAATTGTATAGCATTAAAGTTCAAGAAAGGATGGTTTGCGGATGGTTTCTTCAATTCCTGTATCTTTTCATATCGCAGGGGAAGAGAATATCGCAATGTCAGTTTTTTCCAATATCGTGCAGCCCTAATACATATCACACAAAATATGATTCTATTCGATCCTGGATGTAATTGATAAGAAATATGCGACTGATTGGGGGCTGATGGATGATGCTTTCTACAAGAAGGTGTTGATATGCACAAAGTGAAATGCAGTGCAACAACATTTAGAGAAGCTCCGCCTGCGGCTTTTAATGTGATACTTATAGACAAAGCATTTTCCAAAGGTAGATAATAAGAAAGAACATTCTGTAAATGTGTATACACTGAAAAATGAAAACAGAGGATTTGAATGAAAGGGAAATAATAGTTTAGAACTAGATGTGGATGGGGTCAATGAGAGCAGTGATCTAACTAAACACCCAACGATTACTAGATATTGTTGCAAGCATACAGTTCTGTCTTTTATTAGATCTTATCAAACGGGTGCTAAAAGAAACAACCAAATAAATCAGAACTAGTAACTTTTGTACTCCTATATTGGTCAATAATGCTTTTAAACCCTTTGCATATACAGATGTTGGAATCATTGTGTTCTATAAAGTTGTAAAAGTATTTTTTTGTATAATAGTGTATTGTGTATGTCTGATCATGTTGCCCCTTTTTTTTCTGTGCCTTAAGCAGACTACACGATCCTGGACTGCATCTACAGCGAGGTGGACAGAACGTTCTACATCCTGGACGTCATGTGCTGGCGAGGCCACCCGGTCTACGACTGCCCGGTAAGACGGGCTTCTAATCCAGGAATGCTCGTCTAATTGCTTAAGTAGCCGAGTCTGGGCCACAGATGTGCTTCTTTGCCACGCTTGCCCCTCTCATTGGCTCTGGATTTTGAAGAAGGAGGTTTTTGTTTACAGTTCTTGTTTTCTCATCAACAGACCGAGTTCCGTTTCTTCTGGCTGCAGTCCAAAGTCGAGGAGACGGACGGCCTTTCAGAAATCGCCAAACGCAACCCTGTGAGCAACAGGAAAAGAGCATCTTCACTTCAAGCCCCATTTTGTCCCGTCTAGTTTTCAGTGTTGTTATTTGAGACACTGTTACATGTTTATCCAATCACGTTCTGCATGTTGTGCCTTGCTGCACCTCGTTTCCACACGAGTCCTTAATGTGAACCTCCTCAGGGAAAGAGGAGACAAAGAAATCAAAAGCGAACTCCCATTGCCGTCTTTGGTACTAATTGTGCACTATAGTGTTTATTGCACACAAATCTCGATAATTACGGGGCTTAGAGGAAGCCCGGGTGAACTTTGAATTCCTATTCCCCTTTTAATCTTCAGCCTTCCTGTGGTACAGCCCAGTCGGAGCTAAATCAGGCTTAGTCCTTGCAGAGTAAACTCTCCATCGGAAAGTAATTTCTCACATTTGGCACGAGGACAAATTGTGTTTTGAACTAACAGCGTGGTGTGCTCTGGTTTTGTTTGGTCCTACAGTTCCGGTTTGTGAGCCTTCAAAGTGCAGCCTGCACTGCAGAGCTGATCCAGAAGGCCCTGGCTGCCGAGTACAGCTTCAGCGTAAGAAAATATCTCTCTTCCTTCAATTCAAAACATATCTGCTGCACATTGCATGTAGAGTCAAGTAGCTGCTTAAAACACTCGGTGTATTCATGTATTTGTGGGATTATACATCATTTGGTTCTGAAACACAAATGGAGGAACTTCATCAGGCTTTCATTTCCAAGTCAAAAGTCAAAATCAACTTTATTGTCAATCTTTCAGTTTGTGTGTACAGACAGAGAGATCAAAATACCCACAATCTAGAGTACAAAAACAAATACATACCTATATATATTTACACAATCAAAGACACATTTATACATATGCACACATTAAGACCTAAATAAAAGCACAACAATCAATATATACAAAATAACAGTCACTTCAATATCTAATCTTCTGGCTGCAGGTGGATGGTCTTCTCTTCTACCACCGGCAGACCCACTACACCCCCGGCAGCACCCCTCTGGTGGGCTGGCTGCGGCCCTACATGGTCACTGACATCCTGGGCATCGAGGTGCCCGAGGGCCCCCTCACCACCAAGCCCGAGTACGCCAGCCAGCAGCTGCAGCAGATCCTGGAGCACAAAAAACCATCGACTGAAGTCCGCCCCGCCAACAGGAGCGGGGGCTACGAGTTAGAGTACCTGTCCACCCCTCTACGGGACAGTGAGGACCCTCTGAACTTTTTAAATACGAAGCCAATACAGGAAGCGCACATGGAGGTCTGAGAGTTAAGCTTACAAGCGGATTGCTAACTCAGTGTTTCTGAGTGGCCTCCATATGTTCCTTTAGAAGGTCTGCTGAATGCTTTTTCCAGATCTGACCAATTGCATTGCATGGCTAATTCTAATCCGGCACTGCTCAGGACGTTTTCAGAGTGCAGATCAGTTGAGCTATGTTATATATGTGTTTTTAAATGGATAAAACTCTGACATTCACATATTGTACCTGCTGCAGAACTCTAGAACAGATTAGTTTCTTTGAGAGTAATTGGGCAGTATTTACCCACCATAACTACTAAGTGATGGTTGATATGCAACTCCCTTTCATAACACCATGGGTAGTTGCATATGCCAAAAAATATGTTTTGTCTGCGAGATATAATGCATGGTAAATGTTACGGCTTGATTGCTTTGGATTTCGCATTACACACATCATTACCGCTGTAAGTTTGCACACTTTCTAAAACGACTACCCTCCAAACAATACAGAACTCGTAAACAGATCATTACTTCGTGCAACACAGAAATAGAGAGCTGCACTCAGAGTTTTCTGAGATGAGGTTTTGCCGACAGTCAGACGGCAGCAGTGACGTGGGTTTTTACAATGTTGAAAAATATGTTTTAAAGAGTACGTTTCTTAATAAAATGTTTTTTTTCATCAGCCTACAGTGTTCCCACTTATTTCTTTAAAGGTATTTTTATCGGATCAGGTTAGTTCTTGGGGAGAGACATTACATTTAAGGTTTTGTTTTTTTTCATTAGAAAACTGTTAATATGCTCATTTAATTAGATTCCGGTTATTGGACTTCTTTACATGTATCAGGCTTCTAACTGAATGGTTACTCTGTGACAAAGCAAAGATCCCTATATACAATCAAATACTTTTAAACAGTTGTGTGTGTATATATAACTTATTTAAACAATAAAGTGAAGTGGATGTTAAGTTAAGAAAATCCTTTGAATTGGGTTTTCAAATCCTCTGCAAACACACCTCTGACTTGACTGCACTTGCACTGTCAATAAACCTGCGAGTGTCTGATGTTCCAGGATATGATAGGATGTGAGTCATCGTGCTGAGAGCTCATCGAGAGCATCTCTTCCTCTCTGCACTGAGTGAGCTCACAAGGCCATTTGCGTGACTGAAGAGCTAGAAGGAACTTGTCAACAGGAAAAGACGAGAATCGAGAAAGTGTCTGGCAGGGTCGTGAACTCAGTTTTCGTCGACCTGTGCCAGCATATCCTTTGACATAAAAACACCTAATATCATCGCTACAGGTTACGAGATCTGTGCTGCATGAACTAGTTTACAATATCTGAGGATCAGAAGCAGCCTGGTTCTCCGTTTCCTTTTCGTTGCCTTGTTTTTGGTGAGAATAGTTACAGTTAAATTGTTTGTGGACTGTTTTAAAACTTGTTTCATTTGTTTCCACTGCAAAGTTTGAACTTTGACTTCACAGGTGGTTGATGTAGTCGTGGTAACATAAAGGAATTATCTGTACAAATTATTCTATTTCTACATATAGTTAGCGTTAGCTCGACAGCTAATCGTAATAATAATAATAATACATTTTATTTTTAGGCGCCTTTCATGACACCCAAGGACACCGTACCGTACCGTGTCGTCGGTCAGTCCAACACGTTGGTCAAGACTGAGAGATCTCCAAAGTACATTCATGGTGTCCAGAGGATAAACCAAATATGCTTTGGTGACCCTATATATTTGGGATTGTCCTCAAGCACTAGCCTACCATGAGTTTAACATGAAGGTGAAATATCTCCACAATATGATGGACGTTATAGACATTAATTTCCCCCTCAGAATTAACTGCAATGACTTTAGTGATCACTTTCAAATGTTAAACAACTCACATGCTCTGACACTTGAACCTCAGCTTTCCTTTTATTTAACACTGAGGGGCAAATGATAGCATGCTAACGGTACTTAGACGGTGACATTTTAGCAATGTTGTCCCAGAGAACAACCTCAAAGAACTACTACTTTGGCTGTAGACTCTATATCTAATTTAAAAACATTTTAACACGTACTTTTTGGACTTATGTTTCCATTTGGAGAAAGGCAGTTATTTTTAATAATTTTTAGAAGAAATCTTTCGTCTTGTGTTCGAACAACTACTCACTTGTTCTACTCTGGAGGAAAAAAAATGTGTTTTCTTCTTTCTTCTCGTTCTTATGATGGTATCGCTTTTGCTCTCACCACCTACACGGAACATTTACAGGTGAAAATAACACGTTCACCACCCTTGTGTGGGGGGGTTGTTATATATCTCATTCTGGGAAATAGGAGATCACTGACTTAAGTAGAGGAAAGTGCACAATGCAGCTGAAAGAACTAAAAACCACATTTCAAAATCTGATCAGGTGATTGCTCCTGGAAAGCATTAACATCACTGACTGATCTGAAAAGTCAAAGCAGATAACAGTATTTAGCAGTAGAAGGTTCTGGGTTATCTGCTTTTAAATGAATTCTACCTAAATGTAGACAAGGAACATTTAAACAGAGTTGATGTGGTTTGTGACAAATCAGATTGAAAAACTATATAAATAATGTTTGATCTCCCGTTGATTTTTTTATGTGGTCAAAAAGTGTACAAATACATATTTCTGTAGAAGGGTCCAAAGCATTTGACTCCTTCTGACTCAGTGTTTAAAAACAAAATCTTTGACGAAATGCTTTTCATCGGGTACAATCGGATGTTTTTGTCTTCCACATTCAGTCACCACTACACCTAGACGCCTGTCAAAGAGAGCAAAGTCAGGCATGTGGTTACTGCAAGAATTCAGCTATTAGTCAGCAGCGCAGATCACTTTCCAGGAACTGAGCACCTGTAAGTACACAGTTGCACTTATTAAGTGTGCTTAGTTCCTTACACACACACACACACACACACACACACACACACACACACACACACACACACACACACACACGGTTACTTAGGCTTCTCTGATTACTATGAAAACCCTGTCACATGCCTTTTAAGGAGGCAGATTTGTGTTTCTCTTGCAACTCTCAGACATGATGAATAGTCTTGTTCTTTTCCAAACTGAACCCAAATTCCAAGAAGCTGAAATCCAACATATGAACACATTTGGACTAGCCACATACAAAAAGAAAATACTGGTGAAATGTAGCTCAATATTTAAAGTGCGCATGTGAGACTTGTATTGATTTTCTCATCTAACGCTTGGCAAGAAAGTGCATAAGCATACTTCTTAAATTGGCAACCATATTATATTATAACATTTTTAATTAATATGTTGTGCAAAACAAAAAACTATTTAAAATGATTCAGAATCAATGCATCAGAATCAATCTTCTATGTGTAATCTGGGTCAGTAACGGATTGCTCAGTTAATTTGTGATTCTTAGAAAAATCCAGTTAAATGTGATTTTCAAGCAGCCTTTACATAAAAAGCAGTCACTCCAGACTTGTTACATGTTGCTTGGCATCGCCACACTTAGACAACATCTTGGAGTAAACAGATACATTTAGACTGTGAATGCCTTTCTTTCACCCTCTGCTAACCAGTGTGTGAAAATGGGCCTTTAATAGTTTTTATGTCAGGGTGTACATTACAAGGGCAGGGTTAAGAGTTTACCAATCACATTTCCCCAAATGTCAGCTAGTTTGATAGGAAGTCTATTGTTGTCTACTCCCTTTTCCTTTCGATTTTCAAGCCAGACTTTCTCACGGCTTATTATTTACAGTTTGCCTATTGTGGGATTGTTTTTTGTGGAATGAAAAATATAAACAGCATGTGATTGTACCTATAACTTCTAGCTTCTTTTCTTACAACAACACTTGAAGTCGAAGAAATGAATCATTTGTCTCAAAAGGCTTTCCCTTATTCAACCACAGGCCTAACAATGATGTTAACACAGCATTGAGAAAGCTCAGCAACTTCTCACACTGTGTGCCTGTTTTGCATCAGATTACTTTTACAACCTCATTACGATCTCATCAATGTATGAAATGAAGGCCATCAATAGGCTTACAGGAAATACAATATCCTGACTGCACTATTTAACTATCCTGATGAGAAATATCAGCAGAATATTATGTTTCTGTGGAGGCCTGAGGTTTCTTCGGGGGTTATTACAGTGACTTTATCGTACGGTGGGGTATTTTCTGCTTCCTATGATGTCATGCAATTCCTGTAAAGTGTACTGGATCATAATGTAGCCTGAGGGAGTCCAGACTAGGTACACTAATTAAATTGCTAATCTTGCAACAAGTGCGGAAATACCTGCTACTATTATTAGTTATTTCCTCTTACTTTATTTAATGCAGCAGTATCTTAATGCATTGATGGTTTTGGAGACAGCCCTTGTGATGTATAGCTAATGCCTGGATGTGCACAAAAAGATAAATAACCTCAATATAGACTGCAGTGGCTGAAGGTGGTTAGCTTAGTTTAGCATAGAGATTGTAAATGGGGAATCATGTAGTTCTTTCCAAAGGTAACATAATCTGTACACAAGAAGCTCTCTAATAAATAAGTTAGGTATTGTTGGTTTAATTAAGAAAAACAAGTCTAACAGAGAGTACAGGAATGTACTACTCTCAGAAAAGAATATAAGCTACAGCATATAAGCAATTGTTGTATTTAAAGGTAGGGTAGGTAGAATGGAGAAACCAGCTCGAATGCGCAAGAATTTGAAAGTACACAACCGGAAAAAATCTGCCACTTCCTTCAGACTTTTTTACAGAGCCCCTCCTCCAACACACACGAACGCGCACATGACCAATGAGGGCACGAGATAAGTTTGTGCACGAGATGGAAGGCTGATAGGCAGGTAGGCCATCCAGTTACTTTAGCCGGGCCGGCTCAGATGATTGGTCGTGCTTTTTGCAGCGCCACGGATTCCACAGATGACATTTTATTATGGATTATTGTTAAAGCATTTAATGTATTCATTGCTATTGGGATGTTAAGAGCATTCCGTGGAATATAACAAAAAGTGTTTCTGAAATAAATTACATACCCCACCAAGTACTTTTTTGATGTAGTATTTGTACTTTACCACACTAAGACTAACACAGTTGTACATACAAATAATATATGCTGATATGGTATAATGCAGTAGCCTACTGTACTACTAATCTGCACAGTATTGTATCTAAACGGCTCCACATTGAAAAGCTACAACACTAAAATGCTCTTGCTATAAACCAGGATGATATAATAAACATATTAATATAATACTGTTAAAATAAAGTACTTTTACTTTTGATACTTGAAGTACAATTACCGGATAATACTTCAGTAGCCTACTTTACATTATTATGAAATGGGTCAGAATGAGTACTTTTACTTTTAGTAGTCTAATTTGAAGCTGATACGTTTGTACTTTTATTTAAGTCAAATGTTGGAATCAGGACTTTTACTTATAATATAGTACTTTAAGGCCATTCTTCTTTTACATAAGTAAAGGATCTGAGTACTTCTTCCAAAACGGAAAATAGCTTATAAATGCATAAATATTGAAGATTTATTAATATTCTGCATTTCATGGAAATAAACCGTTGACATGTCCTACTTCTTATTACACATTTCCACATAACAGCCATTCGTCAATTTAGGCTAGGTAAAGAAACGTTTACATTATCAAAACACATTTTTAGTGAGAGGACTTTAATGTCCTTTATTTTCGTATATGCGAATAGCGTATTTTCCACAGTAATGATAGCGTCTGGCTGTGAGTCCTCCTCGCGCCTCCAGATTCAGACTGACACTCAAAATGGTGATTTTCCTGTTTGGTTTCCTATTTTTATGAATGAAGGCGGAGGTCATGAGCTTTTGTTATTTTCTAGTGTTTACCACCAGGGGGTAGAGCAACATGCAGAAAGAAAAAGCCTCAACTCTCTCACTTTTCAGAGCTGTGTGTGTGAGTATGGGTGTGTGTTTCCCCCACAACATAAAGGCGACGTTCACGGCTAAAAACTTGCAATTCATGGCATGGAGGAGGCGGCGGCAGCAGCAGCCCTATGATCTGTGAGAGGTGAGGAGGTGGTGGAGCAGCGGGCTCTGAACCCACTTATTACCGAGCCGAAGTCAAGCCTCGTCTAGCTGGTCGAGTGTTTTCCTCTTTTTTCCTCCTCACTGTCCTCCTTTTCTTCTCTTAGACGAATTTTGATAGAACACCAGCGCGTGTTCTATGTAGTTTGGTGGGCTAATTAGCCTGCTTGTTTCGCAAAGAGGAAAGGAGCTCCTACTGCAGCAGATGCTTTCAACTTTGAGCAAGAGGGACAACCCCTAAAGCCCGTTTTTTACACGAGGGACAGACACATCTCCGTCATCTTCCACTTCATGAAAAGGACGCGTCTCGGTGAAAGGTGATCACAGAACTGACGATGGCAGCTACTCTATCGGCGGAGGAAGAACAGGTAGGCCCTATGCTTCTTTCCTATCTGTGTTTCTTTAACCTAAACGCTCCAGTCTCGGCTCTACCTGGAGGTATGTTGGCCTTTGCGTGTGCCCACCGCAGCGAGTGCGAAATGCATTTGTTGGGAAATGGTCGTGAAAGCGGAAATATTGTATCGATTTCTTGCGCTTTATTGCTCTCGTTGCATCACTGTCAGATCCTCTCTCCAGCGGCTGAGCTCATGTGATGCGAAACAGGCCGAGCTCGCCTTTATCAGTCGCTCTCCACAGATGTAAAATACTGATTCCGTGTGTTTAGGGGTTCATTGGTGGGGGCAGAGTGTGATATTAAACCGGGGAATGTTTTTGGACACCGTTGGACTCCGTCTTGTTCAACACTTGGCTATTTCAGCAGTGCTTACAGTAGAAACTTGGTTTATATTGACAGGCTAGCAATGTGACTTTGATAAACTGGCATACATTCACTCATTTCAAGGATAGGACATGTATTTTCCTTAATTAGTTTTGATAATATCAAAGCATATGAGTTTCACACTACTTTCTATAGTGTACAATGTTTATGTTAGCCACTAAAGCTTAGTTATGACACATTTCCCATCATTAGTTTACTATCAGTCAATTCAAGAACCACCAAATATCCACACTTGGAATAAGGAAAACTATATACATGATTCCTTGATTATGCAGTATTGCTGCAGATGAACCAATTTAAGTCATAAATAATGTAAACTCTTATATTATGTAGGCTTGTGTTATGCTTCGTGGAGTCAGGCCCTGGAGACATGACTTTAGACTCTTTGCATTTTAAAGATCAAAGCTCACATTGTACAGTTAAACATGTTTTAGGTAGCCCATAGCTAAAAGTAATGCAGTCTAATCATCTTTTAGACTGGGATGGATTTGCTGCAGGGTTGTTTGTTTGACGTAAAACAACCCTGCAGCAAATCCTACCTTCATGGAAATTATAATTGTTGTAGCTGCTTTGGAAGTAGTTCAAATGTATCGTTGACTGAGGTGTCTCTGATATGTTGTGCCACTCCTTTTTATATCAATGAGGGTGGACTTAAATTCGAATCAACCCATCTATAAGAACATTTGTGAACTGAACATGAACCTTCTTATTGCATATGTTATACATGTACCTAATAGACGTATTGTAAATTAAAGCATGTATGGATTTGTAGTTTAAGTATAACCACTCAAAGCAATAGTATAAACCAAGCCATATATAAAGAACATGCGCACTAAAGACTGTTTTTGCACATTGATCATTTTACTAAGAAAATAAAACGTAACCATGGAGGAAGAATAATAAATAATTTGCAGTATGAAGATTTTGAATCTGATTAATTTAGTCTTTTCCTTTAGTGCTCAGTTCACGCGCGTGCCTTTTCTTCCTCCTGATTCCTCTCATCATCTGGCCAGCAGAAAGCCTTATCTGGCTACTCCATTTCCTGTGTGAGCCCGGGCCCCCGCTAGGGTACCGGAGGCCCTCATTACATCCCCAGCCTTGTGGGGGGTGTTTGGTTGGATTGTGTGTGTTTTGTGTGTTTTGTGTGCGTGTGCGGCTCTCTCGGGAGCATGCACGGGTGTAGTGGAACTTCATTCTGAAGGCAGCTGTTAAAAGCATTTCCACTAGACTCGGGGGAAGGGGGAGTTTATGAGTTACAGAGTGCGTTTGTGTGTGTCTATCATGTGCTCTAGAGAAAATGTGTGGTGTGTGTGTGTGTTGAGTCTACTCCCAGGAAGCAGTGGAGTGAGAGAAATTGGGGAATAGGGAGAGAGTGACGTCATTGACTTCCTGTTTTGGTATTGACTCGTGCCAAATGGGACTCACTGAAGTGAAGCAAAGCTGCTTGGCAACAGCAGTCCTACATTTGTAAATAGGTCAGCAGGGCATCTGTTATTGTATAGATTCAGGAAGGGCAATGTCAGGGCAGCCATGAATCCATTTGAAATCCAACAATGAAGAGATGCATTAGTTCTGTCTGGAGGATCAAGGTGTGATCAGGAAGCTGCAGTAACCGTCTCTACTTCAAAACCCTTCAATAGAGTTTCCTCTGGCGAAACAAACTATGTACAATATGACTCCTTCTGGCAGGAATGTGGCGGTAGGTCAATACTGGGATAGTAATGACCCATTCCAGT
This sequence comes from Pseudochaenichthys georgianus, assembly GCF_902827115.2. Lineage (NCBI taxonomy): Eukaryota > Metazoa > Chordata > Actinopteri > Perciformes > Channichthyidae > Pseudochaenichthys > Pseudochaenichthys georgianus. The sequence goes on from NC_047508.1 coordinate 38,421,495, forward strand.
AACAAAGCATCACCCTGATGTCAAGTAAAACAATCAAAAAGGGGTTGCCAGTTAGCCAGCATGTGTAATGCATTGTCCTGGCTATGACACATCTCAATGAGATGCAGCTATTATAAAAATACTTCATGCTTACATTTCACTACTCACAATATGCAGTGAGAATGGTTTATAGGGTTGTGTAGTGGTTGGCAACAACAGTCTTCCTCTGCAGTTTTCTGCCAATAACGTGGTTTCAATATTTGACAAAGCTTGTAGAGTTGAAATGATTTGTCAAATATGACTGGTCTTAACACCTTGAACACTAATAAGTGCTGGTTTCCATAGTTTGTCTAATAGTTGTATAGGTGCAGCCCTACTCAAAACCCAAAGATATTTAGTCGTTTCTGGATTAATCAATCGATTGTTTGGTCTTGACAAAGGATTGCAAAGAAAATGTCTTCCCGGCCTTGGACCTCTACGTCCAAGTTGATGTCCAAAACCCAAGTACGTTAAGTTTAAGATGATACAAAGCAAGTAACCCATCATTGCAGTTCTTGTTTTTTATTACTGGACGTCAAAACAGACTCAGCCGCCGTCTCCCTCTGGCAGCAATTTTCCTCTGATGTCATAGTTCCCTGGGTCAGTGTCTCCAACCTCTTTGGACCCATGGACTTGTTTTTATGCCTGTTTGGCAAAGAACCAACTATAACTTCCTCCACGAACTCGCAGCACATCGTGTTCCTAGTGAACCTAATCAATTAGTTATCGACAGTCATTGTCAACTCTGCCAATGAACAACCCCCTGACAGCAAACTGGTCCGCTGTTTATTGTTTAAAATTCATAACTCGGCCTTTGAGAGAGACTAACTGAACACATAAAGACAGCTGAGCCAGTGAAGATTGGAACATTGTGACCAGACTATTCCTGCACTTGCACCTTCTAGTTTGTTTAGATTTACGTCAGGCAGTTTAAGCTAGAATTAAGTGTTTGGAGAACTTTGAGGAAGTACCTCCTGCCCTATCAGACCCGGAGCAAGTCAAGCAAATATTTATGCATCTTCCAGGACTTGAGAAAGTGACTCCTCCGCAGTCAGTCTTCCAGTGCAGTCTGCTGTGCTTTCATGAAAACAAACGGGTTCGTCCTCAAATTCCACTCTGGCGGATATGGCCCCTCGTGCAGAAAAACCAAACAATACTGGCTTCTCCAGGAACAGAGGGTCACTGCATGGAGTTGGCAGGCTATCCTTAAAAGGCTAAGAGAGAAAGAGCAGCTGTCAGAACATTAGAAATCTTGGAAAGCCGAGTGTACCTGACAGCAATCTGACAGGAAGTTGTCTTTGGCCTACATCGAAGGATTACCGCTTAACAATGGAACAACCGAGAGCAGATTGCACCATATTATTATTAGGAACTCGTGGACCTCGTGTTGAAGGACTGCACAAATAACATCTTTAATCTGCGCAGTCCAACACATTTGAATCACAACTACCAATTGTAACAAGGATGGGAATACTGATGGGAATACTTGTTAACTTATTTTGCAAATTCATTTTCTTAAAGGCAGGGTAGGTAACTCACTTCAGAAACACTTTTTGTTATATTCCACGGAATGCTCTTAACATCCCGATAGCAATGAATACATTAAATGCTTTGACAATAAATACATAAAAAAATGTCATCTGTGGAAGCCGTGGTGCTGTAAAAAGCACGACACGAGGATGGCCTACTGTCAGCCTTCCATCTGTGCACAAACTTATCTCGTGCCCTCATCGGTCATGTGCGCGTTCGTGTGTTGGAGGAGGGGCTCTGTGAGGAAGTCTGAAGGAAGGGGCATATTCTTTCCGGCTGCGTACTTTCAAATTCTAGCGCACACAAGCTGGTTTTCCATTCTTACCTACCCTACCTTTTTAATACGTCATATATATGTCTGCAGTTTTCTCTCTAAGATAATTATACAGTTTCTTCCCTCTTAGTTATTTTTAAATTTGTTTTGTTTACCAATTAAACGGATTGATTTTGCCCCAGACAAGCTTGAATCAAACAAAGATTTAAGACAGGAAGTCAGCCACTATTGTCAATTGTCTGACTCATCTTCTTTGTGATTCTCACCAGATCAATGGCTCCAACTAATTACACGCCCAATAACCTAACTCCATACACTTTTTAAAAACCGATAGCGAAACACCCAGTGACCAAGGGGGAAATGCAATAAAAGGGAGATGTGTTAAATACATTTTGTGAAATTCATCACCACTATTGTTTACTTTAGTGGAAGGCGATGGCTCAGCTACAGGATGGACGTTGAGCACATGTTGAAATGTTTAAAGATGGTTTCTGGGAAAGGATGTGGTTGACCTCCTTGATCCTTCTTGATCTCTGTTAAGCTTCTGTTCAAAGGCTCTTTCCCATTACATGCTCTGACTGGACTTGGTGATTCGTACACTGACGAATGGTGTAATAATGCCCTTTTGGTCAAAGAGACAGTTCGATGGAGTTGAACTGTGCACATAATGAAGTACATGTTAGTTAATTGGACTGAAAACATTTAAACCTCTAAACACAATAAAATATTAGTAGAGTTTTCTAATAAGAACTATTTTCGTAAGGGCAATGCACCCAGTCAAATAACTCATTGCAGGGCCACACTGTCTAGTTTATAGTTAAATTGTGAAATCTGAAACATTTACGAGTCAATTTATGTCAAAATTGTCAGTATTGCATACCAATAATAGAGAAATGACTCGGGATGATCAGATATCCGTTCTCTATTCCACTGAGAAGCTCAGAATACCACCCCTCCCCATGAGAATCGGATATGAAGCGACCTCTGCGCTGTCAGGTGCAATCGTCCCTCATCCCCTGCATGTTAAGACCCCCGAACAGAGGAGAAGCTGCAGGCCCTCCTGTGTGTGAAAGCACTGGCTTTCCTGAGGAGAGACAGTGGCGTCCTGTCTCTGGGCTCGGCGCTCCTCAGTGATCGTTTTGTATTCCTGAAGAGCCGAGGACTCCCACAACTTGACTTCCTGTCTCCCATGCATGCCCCACCGCCGCTGTGCCACACCAGAGAAGTGGGAGCCTGTGTTTTAAAGTGGGAGCTTTCATTGCCTCCTGTGTCGCCTTTTGACGATTCACTGGGTGCTGACTCGCTCACTCTGCGGGTGGTGGAGGAGGGGGGGAGGAGGTTCCTGAGGGAGTGTATAATAAGAGCAGGGGGAGGACAGGAAGCCCCCGAAAGACTGCGGGCTAAACGCATAAGTTATTTGCAAGATGGGTGGAAGGCCTTTATGGTAAACACATTTTCCAAAATGCAAGCGCAGTGTATGATACGCATTTCATTGGATGTTTTTAGATTTGAACCAGTGTCTGATTAAAAAAATAACCACTTTGCTTTGTTAGCTAGGTCTTAAGAACCGTGCGATTTCTTAAAATCACTTTTATCTTAAAAATGTCTCAAACGACTAGTCTTTTGCCAAAGATGTCAGGGCAACTGTTTTGTCGTTCACCTTTTGCTCTAAGGGTGCATATCTGGCCAGAGAAGACATCTGTTTTCAGCAGATGACATTTTAAAAACCCACTTTATGTTCCCTTCCTGGCAGAAAGACACAGTTAGCAACTAGCTGTTGAACATGGAGGGACATTAAGAGACATTTGGAGAGGTGGTGGGGACAAAGAACGAGCTAAAAGACCAGTGAATATTCGACTTATCTCAACATCTGCTTAATGTAGTTTAATATACATTGCACTTGAATTTGTGGAAACCCTAAAGAGCTTAAAAAATAAATATAGCATTTACTCAATCTTGCTAATACTTAACATGAAACGAAACACTCAGTTGTCTCACCAAGTTTCCCTTGAGTATATTATGGGATTGTACTTAATGGGACGTAATCACCGGTAATCCATCATAACTTCAGTTTTTAGCTTTTTTCCACTCCTCTCTTGGAGTCCTTTACTTTAGTAGAAGCCAGATTTCACAAGAAACGAATTAGCATCTCCATCCTGAAAATGTTAGATGCACATGTGTAAGCTTTACTGTCACGGAGTTCATTCATCATCTTCTTCCTGTAGGAGACAAATATAAACCTAGTTTGGAAGACTAATCAAACCTATCAGGCAGTGTAGTGTTATCAAGGATTTACCAGCACTCAACGACTGCATATGACTGGCTTTACTTCCAAGTATTATTAAGTGTGTCACCCGTCATTATTGCAGCCTCATGTCATAAACACCAGTTCGGCAAGATTCCAGCGCTCTCTCCTCTCATGCTCTTGCACTCACTTGATAAAAACTATTTTGACATTGTAAGCTCTTATCTTGAACTCATCCGTGACTGGATTTAAAAAAAAAATGTTTGTCCATTAATGGATTTCACAAAGTGCCAAAGCTTTCCCCAAGATAGCTGTGGTTAACACACCGGAAGGACGGCTAAACTCAGAAACATTTTAGTGTAAAACCAATCGCTTTGGTTGGCTGCACAAATTGCAGTTCACTTCACACATTTGGCTTTGCCCCGCCCCGTGTATATACATTCTGTAAACTCACAGTGAGCAGACTATACAGCAGCTATGGATCATTATCATAGCCCTAAAAATGGTGTCTTCTGCGAGACTGTAGATAGCGCTTCCTGTGAGGATGTATCAAGTTTAAAGCGCCGTTTCACTTCCTTTTCTCTTTGACCCTTTCGATTATGGGAGTGCAACGTTGGTGACCACATCTGTTTGTGTTCAGGCTACCAGGCAGTTTCTGGAGGAAATCAACAAGTGGACCAGTCAGCATGGAGTGTCACCGCTGTCCAGGGAATTGGCCGTCAAGTTCCTCATGGCCCGAAAGTTTGACGTCCTGCGAGCCATCGAGCTTTTCCACAGCTACAGGGTAAGAAGACTGGAGAGAATTGTTTGGATTAAAACTGTTTTATTTTTGGAGCAGCGCTGACATAGCACCCTTTCTACAGTGGCTATGAACAGCTGGACATGTCCATTTTAATACAATCCAGTAGACACGGGGTGTATTGCACTACTGTTTATTTTGTAATTAATATTGAATGTCAGCATATAATTAGCTAACCAAGTGGGCAGCATATAACATCCCTTTGAAATGCACACAATTTAGTCGGAAAGAATTTAGTTTGCGTCTATTTTTGGACTTCAGTGTGAATTAGGGCTGCACGATTTTTTTTTTTCCCCCGCAAACCATCCTTTCTTCAACTTTAATGCTATACAATTGGTATGTTTTTAACTATAGTTAACCGGATGAAGGATTGTAGTCACGGACGTCTGGATCTTAAGTTATCAGAGCAACAAGCTGAGCTAGCTCGGTTAGCAGCGCCGAACTGCCCTGGAGAAACGCATTAAACGACTTTATTCAGTGTTTTTACCTTTGATCACCGGGTCCGTTGGCTTTGGAGATTTGATTGTGATTGGTGGTTTGCTGTCACTCACTCAAGTACCCCGCGCAAGTTTTCCTTTTGTAGCAAGCAGCAAAATAATTGTAACATGACGTGTTTGAGTTCATTTGCTTAATATAATATTTATATAAATATAATATTTTACTTAAGTCCTAAAAAAAATAATAAAAAAATAATATATTTATATATTTTTTAATCGCACGTCCTGCGATGTGAATATCGCGATTATCGTCACGACACGATATATCGTGCAGCCCTAGTGTGAATTTACCAATTTGAACTACTTTTTAATTCCTCTAAATTGCGTAAATACGGCACACACACAATGGTACATATACCAATGTAACCAACACCTCTTGGCCACCCATTAAGAAATAAAGTTCCATTGTCATACTGAAGTCAAAGCAGGAAAATAAATACATTGGCTTGTTTTATCATTCTAAACTGCGCCAATCGTTGACAAATTACAAAACCATAACAGAGCCAGACAAAGCAAATGTCCTGAAGTAAATAGTTTTCGATAAGATGTTGAGTCATCTCAAGCTCTAACTTGTTTTGATAAAACCTTAATTTTCAGCTTTTGGTTTCAAAATAATCGAAGGAGTCTACACCCACACTGGAACAATCTGATCTCATTATACTGCATATTATTTCCAGAGTCATTTGCATTATATGAACCTTTTGAGGCACGACTGCAAAGTCTGTAACGACGAGTCGTCTCAGAAGAAGCGGAGCGGGCGTGGGACGCGCTTCTCCAACCGCCTAGCGTCATGGAGAAGGGAAAGAGTTCAAAGAGTGGAGTGAACACAGAACCACTTTATTGTTAGATTAACTCGTTTCGGCTTGCGTCTTGAAAAGTTGTTGTGAGTACAGCTTCTCATTCAGTTTGCTAACTTTCGTGATCATTTCAGATTTTATTTTTTCTGAGTCTTCCTTTTGCTTTAGTGTGTTATTTAGGTTTGCTTTTTCTTAGTGACATCACTTTGTAGCACATGCGCTTCTATTGGCTAGCGCTCCAACACATTGCACTATATAGGGGCGGGACATTTGAGCCGTTGACCAACCAACCAATCAGAGCAGACTGGGCTCTGGTTTCAGACAGAGGGTGAGAAAAGGTGCTGCAGCACAGGCAGTATGAGAAAAATAAAGAGCCTTTTGAACATTAAAGCACGGAGACATGTCCCAGTAGAGACACTACATACAAATCTGAACCTGATGAGCAGAATAGGCCCCCTTTAAAAGGTATTTTCAAGACGATGGATATCAGTCGAACAACGCACAGATTGACACAAAGGTAGAAGGCGGAGGTCATATTGTGGAGCATCTTCACCAAACCCAGTAACAAAATCCCCTTTTCATTAAATGAATGTCTTCAGAAGCTCTCGCCAAGTAAGGGATCGCCTAAACAGATGCACCAAAAACCGGAGCCAGAAACACACACCCTTACACTGAATTATACACCGGGGGGGTCATTCAAGACGCAGCATGAAGGCTTATTCAACTTTACTGAGAGCTTGGAGCCCATCCGAAAAGAAGGGTTGCACTGTCATCAGAAAAAGCGTGCTGGTTGGTACAGCTGAGGTTATGAGGTTCAATTAAATGAGGAACAACATGTCTTCCAGGAAAGGGTGTCGTGTCAGCATGCAAAACAATATTAGACACAATAATAGACTTAATATTTGTGATGTGTGTGTAATAGGTCAATTTAATTATTTTTATATTTAAAAATGTTTTTGAAGCATAAGAACTATGCATGCGTATATATACTGCTATGGCTTTAACGACCACGCGTTTGAGTATATGGATCTTTATTAGCTAGCTTTGTTTCTATAAACACTAAATAGCAGTTGGTGACCTTGGTGATATTATTACCATCAAGCCGGATGAGGATGATGATGATGATGATCATGATGAAGATTAATTAATTAATTCCTTATATTTATTATAGCGCTTTTCCAGATGCTCAAAGCGCTTTACATATACACATTACACATATTTTGTATACATGCAATGGTCACTGTGGACAATACCCACAGGAGCAAGTTCAGGTGAAGTGTCTTGCCCAAGGACACACCGGCTTTACAGACGCAGCAGCGGCGGGTTTCACCCCTTGATCTGATGATCATTGCACAGCGCACTGCGCCACACCGTCCATCTTCACGCCTCGAAGTCATCGAGGCGCTTTTACAAGTATACATTGATAGTATACATGTACTGTGGACAATACCCACAGGAGCAAATCCGGGTGAAGTGTCTTGCCCAAGGACACAACGGCCTGACGCAGTGGCGGCAGGAGCGGGTTTCGAACTGGAGTTCCCCAGCACTCCCCCTTGATCTGATGATCGGATGCACAGACCACTGCGCCACCCGTCCCTAAGATGAAACCTTTAGGGCTCAAACTGCACGTCTCATTGACTTTATGATCTGAAAATAACATCTAGACAATAACCTTTCTCCTCTGAGGCACGTGATAAATACCAGAGTTGAGGATAATGTCTCGTTGTGTCCCTAAATGGTCTTTACTGCTGTAAGTTTAATTCTGGCCAAATTTGAACATGTAAAAAGTGATTTATCTGCTCAAATCCGTTTTATCCCCCGCAGCAAACGGAAAGTTCTCAAACGTCTCGCACAGACCCTGCATAGCTTTGAGACGTGGCAGGGTTTTACCTCCTACCTTTTCAGTAACGTCGCTTCAATCACCCGGGGTTCTTGTTCCTGCAATGAATAGTTGTCGTGCGGGAACGCGACTCGTTTATGAATGCCTTGACTGTGAAGGATTAGTCTCCCCCGCCACGCCACAGTTCATTTAACTCGGCTTAATGCTGCGTCAGCACCGGGACAGAAGCTGGGGACAAGTCATTTGTCAGAACAAACTAAGGGGGAAACTTTCCAGTGAAGTGTTTGTTTGGGAAGGGGGGGGGGGGGGGCAGGAGCAAACAGACCAAGCTGGCATTCAGACTGAAGAGGCTGGTCGTTAGGCCTGGCACGAAACATCAGGGTGTTTTTATTTTAGCATCTATTTGAACTGCCGCGGGAGAAGCATTAGCTCAGATTTGCTGTATTTAAATCAATCGTAGCCGTACGATAAACAAATGGGTATTTTTACTTTCTATAATTTGCATAAAGTACAATAAGCTCTTATATATCCTTGAGGTTTTTAAACTGCTTATATCTATTCATGTTAGTTTCTCTTTCAAGATTCAATCGCATGCTTCATTGTCATGTGCACAATGGTTTCGGTGAGGTTTTTGCATTGAAAATATTAAGTCACAGGTTCTTCAAACAATCCAACAGGCATGCAAAATTGTCAAGAAAATACAATTTATTTATTTATTTATTTATTTATTTGGGGTCGCATTATATTAAAAGTACAGTTTTTCAAATCATAAATTTTTAGAGACCCGAAAATGACAAATGAAATGGCAAACAAAATGTGTCACAAAAAAAACAAACGAAAAAGTGCATGGGGGTTGTTTGAAATGGCAAATGTCTACACATGTACATATGCATACATATCAACATACATATATACATACAATACACATACATGTGTCCATACACACCTATACATATACATTCAATCGGTGTATAGAAACACAGTCAAACAAGGGATGGTCGTCTTTGGGAAAGAAAATACGATTTCATAAAATAGTAAAAGCGATATAATGCTGCGAATAAAATCTGTGAATAAGAAAGAATACTATAATTAAATATTTTACAATAAAATAAATACTTGATACTGTAAACAAAAAAGTGAATTATCTACCATTTAACAATTACAAATGATTGATGAAAAAAATTATAATCTTAGAAATACAAGAGATGCCATTCCTAAATAATCAATCGAGTTATTTTGATTTTAAATAGGAAAGCCTCTTTAAAAACCAAACCCTCTGTTAATATCTATTCAGTGAAATGATAGGGAATTTATTAAATTGAGTTAATCCAATGTTTATTAAATTGAGTTAGTTAATCCAATATTTATAACAGTGGTAAAAACGTATTTATATACTTCTTAATAACTAATTTACTGGCCCACATTTATAAAAGAAGGAAATGGTGAATGAAAATGGCACCTCCCATTCTTGGCCGGTAAGAATAAGTTTAAAGAAACTCCCACACAGCCTCCTCGGGGGATGGAAAAAAGGAATGGAAACCTTGTGGAGAGGGATCCTCCTGCAGGAAAGTCAGGCGGGTAGCGCTCCATTGTTCAAGCAGAGGAATTTACCTCAAAGTGACGGCCTATTATACAGCCTGACTTCACCTGCTGTGATCTGTTTTCTTCAGGAAACGCGTCTTAAAGAAGGAATCGTCCGACTCCAGCCTCAGGAAGAACCTCTGCGCTCGGAGCTGCTCAGTGGAAAGTTCACAGTGTTGGTAAGAGTCACTTAAATCTCCTCTACTTTGTATCCCTGAGAGAAACGGATCATAACAGAAACAATGTATCCTACTACAAGTAAAAGTACTGTCTGTGTATCCTCCCTCCCATGATCATCCATTGTTGTTCAAAAAGGATTGAAAACACATAACCAATGAGACAGATTACCGCTCTGTCACATGTTCTGTCATTATTATTTTGAATGGCTTCTTTAGTTATTTTCCTCTTGATCCCACACACACCGTCTTGGTGTTATATACGCTTACTAGAGCACCGAATGTGTGTTACTCCGCAGTTGAAAATAGTCCTCAACAAATGTACATGTTGTAGTGATATAGTGGAAGTAATGAGGCCTCTATTCAAACTTAAAGGATACTTGTGATCTGCTTTAAAGGATTTACATCTCTAGTAGGAATAGAGTGAGAAATGAAAAGACTGGTTTTGGTATTTTTATGGAATTTTTTGATAAGAACAAATAAAGGAAAAACACAAAGCTTTACAATTTGATGTTCAAATGAAGATGTTGCATGCTTATAATAGTAAACCATGCTTTGGTTCTGTATTCAATAACATAGTTCAGGTTTAGAAATGGCTAATAAAAGAAGTACCCTTAGTTGCATGGTCTCACCTTGGGCTAGGGCAGTGGTTCTCAAACTTTTTCTGTCAGGCCCCCCCTTTGGAGGAAAAAAAAAAGTCGGGCCCCCCCAACACAAGTCAAACTCAGTGGCGGCGCCAGAGATTTCTTTTGGGGTGCTGTGGGGTAACTTGACGTTTCATAGAGGGTGCTCAAACATTTAGGGTTTCCCATTAATGTACCGAGTGCTACAGTGGAACGTTCTACTGCAACACTCCCCACATGCAAATACACAGTGTTCCCGCAACTGTTACAATGAAGGCTCGACAATCAGCTCACGGCGTATAGGTGTAAGCAGGGGTCAAGTGCTATTTTTATAGGTGGTGTGTGGACCTCACATAGGGGGGTCCGGGGGCATGCTCCCCCGGGAAGATTTATTTTTAAATATTGAAGTTAAAAGCATCAATCTGGTGCACTTTGAGAGCAACATGAAGAGATCTATGGATATCTCTCAACACCCATATAAATAGAACTGTAAACAGATTGACTTTTTCTTTATGGATATTTTACAAATCACCCTTTTAAACTTTATTCTTGTTTTACTGTCATATAGTATTTCATAGCTGTTTTTCATTTATTCTCTTATTTTTTTATAACTATAATGATCATATAAACGTGTGCCTCGGAAATAATTGTTTACATTAATGGTGACCAAAACGTTTGAGACCCACTGAGATAACACTGAGAGTCCTTTAGCTCACTGAGTCTCTCAGTCTGACAGGAGAGGGCTCCCCTCCACTTTGTTGTTGAAAAAACTCCTTATATCCGTTAGCGTAGCTCGCTAGCACCAGAAGCTAACAACAACGATCTCTGGTACCGGTGCGCTCTCGCTCGTGCACACAAAATGGCTTGTTCCACACACACACACACACAATCATTTTTCAAATTATGATTTTTTTTTTTTGTAATTTTTTTTATTTTTATATATAACTATTTTTCTCTCGCGCCACCCCTGGCATGCCTCTGCGCGCCCCCCACTTTGAGAACCACTGGGTTTGGGTTAGGGTTTCTTTCTTATGTGTTACCTTTTTAGAAATGTAAGCTCTTCTAAACTTGTCAATGAAATAGCTAAGCTCGAAGGTCAATCAATCAATAACTGGCACCTTAAAGGTTCCCGAATGTTATGAGCCTATTTTACATTCACCAAAAAAGGTCTATCGGAGTATGAAGCTCAAGTTCTCATAATGGGAAATTAAGAGGTATTTTGGGGTGCAAGATATCGAGTGATTTGCCAAGTGCATTTCCTGTGTCCGATATATTTAGCCTTTTGTCAGCTAAATGAAAACCGTAAATGATGCCCCCTTTCCAGTTTCCACACACACTCCTGCATTTCCCTTCTTCCTTCCCCGCTGACGTGCCACAGTGGCATTGATGCTGCACATCCTCCTGTGTGACGTCGGAGGTCTCCTGCTCAGCAGCGGGCTTCATATCCTGTCTGAGGGTATTTTTAGCCGCCATGCCCCGGAACACGGTCTTATTTGCTTACAAAGGACGGCTCCCTGTAATCTTGCTCCTGTGGCTTCCTTCAAGTGAGAGACCTCCATTTCTCCTGACACCAGCAGCCTTAACACTCATCAGGTTTGATGTGAAAAATATGTTCTGTGTCACTGATTGGTGGAAAGGGTGGGGGGGTGGTGAGACCTGCATCATTATTAACAAGAATTGTTGACAGGCCTTTTTTTTTTGGCAGAGTGCCAGAAAGCAGCATATGAACTTAAGTGCCCCCCTGTGGTCATTGTTCAGCCTTCACTTTAGCAGAGCGACCGTTTGTCTGCCTTGTAGTCGCACCTTAAACCACATAGGGAAAATACATCTTTTAACATTTTCTCATAAACAACGGAACAACATGCATCTTATGAGAAATCAGGTGGTATTTATTGAAGATACAGGACAAGTGAGGACAATAAGACTTCCAGAAATCAAAGAAAATGCTTAGTTTGTTTCTAAATGTGTGTATTCCAGAGTGTACGGGATCCTTCGGGCGCGTCCATTGCCTTGTACACTGCCAAGCTCCATCACCCAAACAAAACAGGCAACCATGTGGTGCTTCAGGCTCTCTTCTACCTCCTGGATCGAGCCGTGGAAAGGTGAGGACTGTGGTTTGGGATACCCTGCATAAATAAAAGAAAAATTAATCATATAATAGCTACATTTCACTTTCAATTATTATTGAAAATCTGATCAATGGTGGGCATCCATCTTTCCCTAGAAAAATAATTACTATTTAAGCATTTGTACTTCAACTAAAAACCTTACTCGATATATAACCTTATTTATTGGCAAGTGTTAGTTTTTTTCTTTAGGGAATCCTTTACATGTAATACTAAACGTTACATTAAAGAGGCCTGATTATGTTATGTGTGTTGTATAGGTTGTTGTGCATGTAAATGGCAACATCTTAAATTACAAAGTAAGGTACAGTATCTTTTTTATATATTTTAGGTTTTTATCACTTTTTCTCCATTTACTATGATGGAAAACACTTTGTTAAATGTTCCTGCATAAGTTAGTCGTTACCTGACCTGTTGGTTAATGTTTTAGATATCTTAACGGTGATGTCTTAACCTCTTTTTGCCCTCAGCTTTGAGACCCAGAGGAACGGCTTGGTGTTCATCTACGACATGGCGGGCTCCAACTACACAAACTTCGAGCTGGACCTGAGCAAGAAGATCCTCAACCTGCTCAAGGTTTGACTTGCAGTGCTGTTGTTTACATCAACACATCAAATGTTTACAGTAAATGCCAAAAAAAGACAAATATCTGAGAAAACAAGATGCTTGATTCTGAGAAATAGACAGTGTAACATTCACAGGATAAGATTGAAAGACTACCTTTTAGTAAAAGAAGGTAGGTTGAATAATCTGTCGTGGTTGAACATTAATCACTCCTCTCCAGGGTCGAGTTAACGCATAACTGTAAAGTTGTGTCCTTCATCCGATTGAGAAGCGGATTGATTAAAGCAGCGTTGGTGTCCTCGCAGAATTTAGTGTTCATCCAAAGGGCAAAATCAATGTCTCGCAGCCTGGGTTTACAAGCAAAGGAATGATTTAATCCACAGACCGTGACTGTGCAGTGCTCGGCTGTAGGCAGACTTGCAGAGACCTGCCAAATGAAGCACCACTCGAAGTGATTTGTGATCTAGTGGTATGACATCTTGAGTCAATAACAGAGACACTTGTGTGGCCACATCTGCATCAAAGGCATGTATTTAGTGCCCACATATTGATCTATAAAGGGACTGTTGGCCTCATCCAATTCAGCTGAAACATTCAGAGAAAATAGACAGACAGGGCACTCTCATAGTAAATCTTTCAAAGTCATCTTTGCTTACACATACCTTATATTGCTGCTAAATCCTACTATGCATGTTTACTTATCTATTCCATTAATCTGTTTTTAGGATTACATGTAATATGTTAAATATACTTATTGTGTTTGCCTTTATTATCTGCGTTGTCCCCCTTACTACAGCGACGTCATTTTGCTTGTGGTTAGACACATTAAGGATTTCTAAATACTTCCTGTTGAAGCAGATATTAATTGTGTGTTTTGTGCTTTCTCTCTCCACTAGGGGGCGTTCCCTGCCAGGCTGAAGAAGGTGCTGATTGTCGGGGCCCCCGTTTGGTTTCGAGTGCCCTACAATCTGCTCAGCCTGCTTCTCAAGGACAAGCTTAGGGAGAGGGTAAATAGAGGCGCTCTTTTTGTAATTCTTGCACCATGTTTATGATACTTAGCTACGGGTTTTGGGAAATCCGGTTAAGTTGATCTGGAGAGGCGTTCAATGAGTGAGCACTTCAGCGTTATTGGATGCTGCAAGTGATCATTTGATTAGGAGCCTTCTCTCTTACCGCACATGGATCCCTGAGATGTTAATGCTTGATTCACAGGAGTCGATCGCCCTGCCTACATTACCGCCCCTGAAGAATTTCATTAGTATGGATTTATTCAGAGTCACCGGGGTCTACAGTAAATTCGGTTTCAAGATTATTCATTTAATCAATAATATGCAAACAAATACAGTTTGACGTAAAAAGAGAAAAATAATGTTGAATGCTAGTTCAGAGTCGGGTATCCTTTATTCGTCCCACAGCGGGGACATTTAAATTGTCAATCAGAGACGGTGCGGATAAAAGGCAGAAATAAGATGAGTTGACTAAAATACGGCAAGAATACGGTGATAAAACTAAATTGTAATTATTAGAAGAAGAAAACTTAGAAGCAGGATTATAACTACATTGAAGCTAAGCAGCCACCAGTTACATCATGTATTATAATTGTAGAAATGGTGCACACTGTTTTAGCATTATACCTCCTAAACTTTAGCATATTATTAGCATTCTGATATTAGCATTCAATTCAAAGTGCAGCATCACTGTGCTGCTAGCATGGCTGTAGACTTGTGTGTCAGCACATTTCAGATGTCAATGTAGACTTACAGGCACTTTTTAAATGGCTGTGCAATTAAAAAAACATTCCTTTTATCTCTCTTACATGAAATACCCCAGAGTCCCTCTTCACTCTGTTGAGGAATTCCAGTATGCTCAGACATGGCCTCAGGGCAGAGAAGATTATATATGTATTAGTATATGCTGCACATAGTTCTGTTACTATCAACAGTTGTGTTACACTCTGAAGAAGTAGCAGCCAGTAACTACAATTATAAATTCCAAAATGAAATATATTGTTGTCAGCAATTCCTGAGGATTACCAGAGTTTAGTTTATTTGTTTATATTGTCGTGGACAGTCCCCATTGATCAACTGCTACTAAAAACAGTAAATGGGGCAGCTTTAGCAATCATGGCTAATTTTAGCAAACATGGCTAATTTCCAGATGATAATGGACACCCTTAAAATAACAATACATCAACAGCATTAGTTATAAAAGAAGGACGAAAGACAAGTAGATACAGGCGAAAGGATAAAAGAGAACAATAAAATGCAAACAACACATACACATCACAATCCGTTGACTACCATGTGAACTTATTCACATCTGTAGGTCTGTTTCTCTCCTTCCTTCAGGTCCAGATGGTGAGAATGGAGGAGCTGCGCCAACACCTCCCCAGAGACTGCCTCCCGCAGCACCTGGGCGGCCTGCTGCCTCTGGAGTCCTTCAGCTGGAACCAGCAGCTCCTGGCGGGTCAGAACGGCCGAGTGGACCCAGTGGACGAGCTGGTGGGAATCCCCGTGGAAGAAGCTTCAATCCACGTCCCCGGAGCCGAGGCCATGCGCCCGCAGGAGCTGCTGACGCACCTCGGCAGGCTTCAGCGCACCGGCATCCATCTGGAGTACGAGGAGGTCCGCAAAGAACCGCCGCCCGGGACCTTCAACTGCGCGCAGTGAGTTCAATCTCAGTCTCTATTTATGGTGTATGGTTGTCGCTCTCTTTAACAAGAAAGTTGTTTTTGTTTGTCATTAGTTTACTTTGGTGAGCCCTCTTATTTTTTACTAATTAAAACATCATCTTGTGGCTTCACAAATCAGTTTTCTCTCTCTTTTTATTTCTCTCCCGGTTATTTTTATATGTTGTTACTTCCCTTTGTACCCCTAGTTTAGGAGGGGACGTAACTTTTCATACAGCAAGCTCAGTTAACCAAAGTGCTGTACAGGAAACACATACAATATAGAATAACACAATAGGAGTACAATTATAAAACAAGATAAAAAAACTTAAATAAATAACTAGAAACATATTTAAATGTCAAAATGCCACATTCAACTAGTATTAAGTTCACATTAGCAGACAAACATCTGCATAAAGGAACTACTCAACCCCGTGTGACCTTGAACTTGTGAAGAATACTTTGTTTTTCTCGCATGCCTCAAAGGTGAACAAAGAATCATTAAAGGAATTTAAGCTTTGATGGATTGAAGTAAATAAGGAGTATATCCAAATTAAATGTTTTACTTACTATTTCCAAAACACCTGCATTCATGCTAAAACCAAACTTTTTAAAACTCTATAATTTAAAAGCTATTTCGATAATAGTGATACGGTTCCCATTTAGAGTTGTTTAGACTCAAGTGATAATATCTGGAGCATCAGAGTTTCATTACAAACATAAAACAAATAAAGGAGGCCTTTAATGTCCTTTCTTCAGGGACGGGTCAGTTTTCTGTCCCCAGAGTCAGAACTAAACATGGAGAAACAGCGTCCAGTTATTATGCTCCAAATATCTGGAACAAACTCCCAGAAACCTGCAGGTCCGCTGCAACTCTGACTACTTTTAAATCCAGGCTGAAGACTTTTCTTTTTGTCGCTGCTTTTAATTAAACTATTAATATCTTAAACTGCACTGTAACTTTTATCCATGTATTTTTTCTTTTTATGTTTATTTTATTATCTTTTCTTTTTAATGACTGATTTTAAATGCCATTCTCTTAATGTCTTTCGTTTTTTGTAAAGCACTTTGAATTGCCTTGTGTTGAAAAGTGCTATATAAATAAACTTGCCTTGCCTCTATCTCTGGGATTAACTGCGATTCTCCTAGTTTAGGCGACATGTGTTCATTGAGTGAATTATTGTTGTTGCCCTAAGCTCACATAACTAACTTAAACACACAATGATAATCCGTTTTGTTGGAGCTAAAACCATTCATTCATAATTGAATTAACAGAAAACTCATTTGCTAATAATTTCAGCTTCTCAAATATGAGAATGTAATCTTTTTCATTCATGATAATAAATAAATAAATAAAATATATTTGTATTTTGTACAGTCTGCTGTATACAAATTAGCAACCCAGATGGTGAGCTGCTACAGTATTGTTGATGTGTGTTAATACATTTTGTTATCATGTGTCTACAGATCAGCCTACAACCAGGAGAGGAATCGCTATGGCGACGTGCTGTGCCTTGATCAAACCAGAGTTCGTTTGAAACCCAGAAGGAATGAGGTTGGTGCTTCTATTCTTTTGAAATATGCATATCATAGTTGTCATTCATGCGAAAAGAGAAACACTGCCAGTCCCATTCATGATATCTCTCAGCTGCCAAGAAACGTGCCACGCTTTATCGTTTTGAAAGGCTGCCACGCTGCCTCTGGTGTTTATCCAGAAAGTGTAATCAGGGTATTCTTTTTCTGTTGTGTTTACTTGTGTGAATACTCCTTCAGCCTTATGGAGACATCTAGGCTTTGCTGTCACATGAATGTCAGAACACTACTATTCACATTTGAGTGTTTTCTTAAACTGACATGATTTTTCAGGGTTATCTCCGTCTTAATAACAAAACTCTGTTCCCACAGCGAACAGACTACATCAATGCAAGCTTCATGGACGGCTACAAACAGAGGAATGCATACATTGGTACTCAAGGTATAACAACGGTTACATATCTTTTTTTAATGATTTCTGGATGGCTAGTGTTTTAATATACAATTCCCTAATCAGTATTGCATAAGGGCGACACAGTTGCATTTAGGGATGGGTATCGTTTGAAATGTATCGATTCCGGTTCTTATCGATTCCGGTTCTTATCGATTCCGGTTCTTATCGATTCCCCCTTTCGATTCCAAAATTGTCAAAGAAAGAGGTCAAACGTTTAGGTAACAAAAATATCTTTATTCTTTTAAGCTTTAACTGACATTTTTACAAATAAAAAATATACATGCAATACAAATGTATTGCACAATAGCTGTGCTTTATTTACACTGTGCCTTGTCTTTTTCTTTCTTAGCGTAGTGGAGCCTCACTTTAGAGCGTTTACCGCGATCCATCTTTGGTGTCATGAAGTGACTGAGCTCGTGAACTGTGTACAGGAGGGCGGGGGGAGCCTCGCTGCGTCGCCTGTCAGCGCAACTTACATGATGCCGTTTAAAAAAAAATAAGGACGGTGCCGGCCTCTCAGCGAACCGAGCCGGCCGTCAACGAACCGCTGACGACCGGCCGTTCTGTGATTCTCCAGAACACACAGATGGCCAGCCCGCCCTTACCCTGTATTTCACCGGGTCACCGCGGCGCAGACGGACCCGGTGGAATACAAGGTCTACCGCGTTTAGGAACCGTTAAGCAGAACCGTTAAGCAGAACTGAAATTGTGTATTTTGTGTGGGTACCCGGTATTTTCTTATCGGTTCTCACCTGGAACCGAGTTTCGGTTCCCAACCCTAGTTCCATTACATTACAATCGGTAATTTGGAAAACAATAGTGTAAATTATTCAAAAACTTAATTTGCTATGGGAGTGTTGGGGCTGGGTTTTTAACTAGCAGGTCAAATAGACAGGATGTTTATATGTTATAAACACACATTTTCCTAAGATCTTTCTCAAACTGACTAAATAACATGGCAGACTTACAGCTTTAAATTAGCAGTTAGCAGTAAATGACGATTTAGAGCATGGAAAGGTTTTTTTTACTACCGTAGAAAAAGGGTAATGATTGTCTTGATTAGTGTTTGGGTCGAGTGAAGCTCTTTCAGCTGCCATTCCATGAAACAAATGGACATTCTCCATTACAAAGAAGTCTTTTTAATTTACTGTGAATCTCCTTTTGAACTTGTGAAGGACCGCTGGAAAAGACCTACAGTGATTTCTGGAGAATGGTCTGGGAACAAAACGTGCTTGTAATCGTCATGACTACCAGGTAATTTCACTTGTTTGTTATTTAGTTATTGTAATGACAATTCAAATTCATGCTCATTTGTCAGAAAATGTACTAGGTTCTCCTTTTTCGAAGTAGGTCAGGATTACAACGGAATAGATTTAATCGAGTGTCGTGTCTCTGTGCTGCAGGACAGATGAGGGCAGTCGGAGGAAGTGTGGACAGTATTGGCCTCTGGATGAAGGGGGGCAGGAGGTCTATTGCCACATGGCAGTGGTTAACCAAAGGGTGGACAACCACACCCACTACAACCACACCACCCTCGAACTGCACAACACTGAGGTACAGACATGGACTAATGCGATACGATCAATAAAATATTACTTTAATGGTCTGGGGCCTCATTTATAAAAGGATATACGCTCAATAAATGGCGTACGCCAGTTTCTACGCAATTTTTGCGATTTATAAAATACTAATTTGATGGGAAAATGTGCGGTCCTCCACGCAAACTCTAACCCATGCGTACGCACTAAGCACAAACACGGGAGAGACGAGAAACTGCGACACCGTTGGCAGAAGGAAGAATGGAGAGAGATATGTGGAAATAATACCATAAATAAAATGTTACCTCTCATTTGTCATATATGAAGAATTCATTTTCAAACATTGATTAAAGCCAATCTTAAAATGATTAAACAAACGCCTGTTTGAGACTCCTCAGTGCACACAAAAACATAACTTGGAGAAATAAATAAATACGGATATGTTATTTAAAACCAGCTCGAATATGTTGTGTTAATGTTATGAAATGTTTTCTCATAAATGATGCGGTGAGCAGGAGGACAGAATTACGTCTAAACTGAGGCCGTTTTGCATTTCTATCGGTTGTAGATACGAGCATGGTTTTATATACGATCACGTTTAATCGTGTTTTATGCTGTTTGCCAAGACTTGATAAGTCGCTCGTAAAACACAGGAGGTATGGAAGCTAAGAACACCATATGTGGTAAATTGTGCAGCTAATATAACAGAACACATTAGTTGTATGTCCTCTAACTGGTGGATATAGAGTTGCTGCGGGGGGGGGGGGTTGAGACACACAGTCTGCAGTGGAGACGCTGCGCACAGCTGATCGACAGCTGGGACACAAACCACCAAATACGAAAACATAATTCAGATCCAGTCGTCATGACTCCACACCGGGGGGATTCCCTGTTCACTTCTTAGAGCTTCTCATCAAGTGTGTCTCCTGTCCCCGGTACAAACACACTGCCTGAGGAAGGCTATGTGTATTTATTTTTTCATGAACCTTCTTCGGACCACTTATTTATTTATGTTGGTGACGATCCGACCTCCATGCTGCTACTCTGGTTCAAACTGCATCCACCAAACAATATGATTTATCTCGATCTCCCCAAAACAACCCAAATCTGACACGGTGTGAGATGTCTTTTTGAGCTGTTCTGTCGTCATTTCCTGCGATCTTCTTCATGCAGTCAGTCAGAATGAATGACTGGGCGTTTCTTTGACTATTTATAGGCAAATATGGGCGTTACGTGAAGCCCGCAAAAGCTACACCGCATTTCGAGTTGATTGTGATTTATAAAGGGAAACCGGCGTAGGAAGTGCCGTATGCACTTTCCTCGCCGGTATGCAATGTTTGGTGAATCGGAAAATGTCGGAACATTTCTGTACCTATTTTTTGGATTTCTACTACGTAAGCAAACTTCCCACGTGAAGCCTACGCACAGCGTTATACATGAGGCCCCTGATCAAGTCTGAAATTTGACTTTCATCACAGCAGCTCCATCAACTGTCCATCAACATGGACACATATCAGTAATCAATAATATGTATTGCAACAGGAAAGCAATAAACAAATGTATTATACAGTAGTGGCAAACGTGCATCGTAGAGTCAGTGATATTAAAGAAGCATGGCCTACAAAATTCTATAGTAAGGTCCGTCTTCTCCTCTTCAACAGGGTCAGATGGAAATAGTATAAAGAATGTATCTTCTGTCCCTTTTTAAGACAAAGTAGATGCAGTGTTGAATAGTAACAATTACATTTTTTTTTACTTTGTACTAGTCAAGCTTATTTCCAGTCTTTATATTTGGTGAGCGAACTGCGACCAAACTTTACCTTCTTATATAGCGTACAGAAGATAGTGAGGCATTGATATACTCATGGCAAGTAAGCATATTTCTCCAAATATTTAAGTGTTCCTCATTTTGTATCCATTCAGACGTGTGAACAGAGACAAGTGAGTCACTTCCAGTACCTCAGCTGGCCTGATTACGGCGTTCCCACCTCAGCAGTGACTCTCATTGACTTCCTGGGAGCTGTGAAGAGACAACAGAGGAAAATGGTGACCGCTTTGGGACTTCAGTGGGCGGGCCACCCTCAGGGACCCCCGATGGTGGTCCACTGCAGCGCAGGCATCGGGAGAACAGGTGAGATCCTCAAAAACTTCATGCCTGATTTTATTTTATTTTTTCTGTCCTCAACAGACTGTTTTCCAATGAAACACATTTCCAAGACTTTAAAATGTTAGGACGCAACGTTTTGGAATGATAGTATGGCCTTAAAAAAGAGACGCAATGATTAATTTATCACTTTTTTTCCTTTTAAATCTGCATTTATTTTTGATGTTCGTTTCATGTTTAAGTAATACTTAATGCAAAAAGGGCAGAATATTCTCTTACATGTGCAGATGTACTGCTTTTCCCTTTGATTATCTTATTACATTGAATGTCTTGGACTGACTAAACAACATAGTCAGAAATAAACCGGTACAAACTTTTTCTTAGTGTTTTAAGACCAAACGATTAGTCTGGAAAATACAATTAATCATTACTTGCGGCCCCATCTTTAAGGCCGAGGTAAAAGGTGTGGAAAATACCATTAAGGGTAAGACTAAATCTAAAAAACAAAAATCTGCTTCCTTTTTTTTCATATATATTAATAACAATTGTGTTTCAACACCAATAACCCCACTCCTAAAAAGTGTCACTGCTAACCTGCCGTGTTGTTTGCAGGTACCTTCTGTGCCCTGGACATCTGTCTGTCCCAGTTACAGGACGTCGGCTCGCTGAATGTTTGCCAGACGGTGCGACGCATGAGAACACAGAGAGCCTTCAGCATCCAAACCCCGGACCAGTACTACTTCTGCTACAATGCCATTCTGGAGCACGCCCAAAGACAGGGCCTGCTCCCAGCCAATCAGTGAGCTTCAGCCGTGACTTCCCCAAATGAATCCACGCGCCAGTCAGTCTGTTAACCCCATGCTGTGTTGTGTGACCAATTTGTGAGCCCAGGCAAGTTAACTTCCTCGCAGAATCCGTCTTCTGTAACTAGGTCATTCTTCAAGCCAGACCAAGACAAGACGGTGATAAGAGAAGGTCCTGAGTGTTGACATTATGATGTTTCAATGTGATAACAATGTGACATTTTGTTTATGCCCAACATATCTCAGACAATACGTGGCAGCGTGAACAAACTGATCCTGTTTTGTGCAGTTGTGTGGTCTGTGGTCGGCATAGTGGGTGACGTAATTGAGGTAATGTCCATTCACCCTTTTTTTATTTATCTGCCATTTAAAACCAATGGTTTCGGGGACCTTTTTAAAGGAGTGGTTCACCCCAAAATGTTTCAGTCTCTCATCCCATATCAGTTCAAGCTCCGCAGAAGTTTGTAAGACAATGTTAACGATACATTTGACCTTTAAAGTAAACATGGCCATTGTGTGCCAAGAGACATTTAATTTTGATCCAAAGGCTTTTTTTACATCGGCAAAATTAATTTATACATAAAATATCATTGTGATAAGGTAAACTGAGACTAACATACTTTGCTCATTTTCATTTTGGGGTGAAACTATTCTTTAACTAAGTAAACTATTTTCTATTCCAAATGATGGAGCTTGTCACCACCGGTTACACCTCCTATGTCCAGGAAATATTGCGTGGTGCATTTTCAGCACATGGTATTTGTCACATAGACGGTACGAGCCAGTCTCAGGAGTGTCACACTGAACACAAGGAGGTGAAACGGCTCAACTTAAAAAAAACGATGTAGTCTTTTTCCAAGAAGTCGTTGTATTCCTTTGAGGTTACATGATGCATTCTCCTTTGCCTTAGTAAAGAAAAAAGCAGCAGTAAAGAGGGGTAAGCACATCCAAAATGACCGGGCTGTAAACTCCTAAATGGCCGTTACACCCCCTCCTGTGATCACTTGTTAAATGCCTTTTTTTCTAAATGTATCCACTGACCTTCCATCTCACCTATGAGATTTCCTGACTCTGAAACAGCCAGGGACCCGTGTCTGTGGCCGCCTTCGCTCACGAGCAGTGCCATCATGCTTCAGTGACTGTGGGAATGTATCGCTCAGTGCCCACGCACACGCACACATTTAGAGCAGTCTGCAGTGACTATGCCATCAAAGTCATCAGTTAAGACCTCATGAGTAGTGCAATACTTCTTTTTTTTTTCTTTCTCACAAATCATGTCTTAGCACTTTCAAATAACTGTTCCCAATGTGCTCTGAGAATAGTCATCGTGGAGATAGGATGTGATGACACCTACAACTTAGTTCTGTAGCTCTGCGTGTGATGCTGGGATAGTTAATCTTAGTAATGCTGAAATATAAAACATTTAGTGACATTTTGGATTTACTGTAATCGTCTGCATAAAGCTTTATTGGGACGAATCAAAAATAATTGTTACAGGGAAGCCAGAAAATAATGATAGAACTGAATAAGCATGCACTAATATGTGCCTCCGCCCTACAGAGTCCTTCTTGAGTTTTGTCTGAAGTATATTTCATTATTCTTGTTATTTTAAGTTCTACAGACTGTGGTTGTAATCAGTGCTTTCATTTGGTCCCAGTATCTTGCCATTATTATAGAGTACATGTACAAAAACTGACTGTTTCATACGCTGCATTATGTCATTGCTGGCTGAAAAACAACTGTTCTTTGCTACAGAATTCATATTGAATTTGCTTGTAGTGAAGCCTTTTTAAGTCTGCCATCCTCATGCACTCTTGTTTTACAATTATTTTTCCTTTCAATGATGGACGCAAAATGTGCCCTATTTTATTTTTCTATTGTATTCAACAACTGTTTTCATACGATTACCCAGGATATACAGTTATCTACATTAATTTTATATTTGTTCTATTATAACCTATTACTTTACCATTCGTATGACTATTGAATCAAGCTATACTGTATTAAATACAAACTATGTCAACGTAAACATTCGTAAACTGTGTGATTTTTGTGTTTTCAAGGTTGATTATTTACTTGTCAGCAGGATTATGGAGAGATTACTGCAGGGATTTGCTTTACACTTTGTGGGAAAGCATAGCAAGGTCCAAGGAAGAGCCCATACCATTTAGAGCTGATCTGAATCACGAGTACACCAAATATATTTTTTTTTTATATTGCGATTGGTTTTTACAATTTGGCAGTCACAATTAAGATTTGGTAAAACAAAAAAAACGTTTTTACTGGTAAAGAAGATAAGAAAAACAAAACATGCACAGATATGGAGGAAATAAAAATATTGAAACCAATTCAAAATGTTGAAAAGTAACATTAATGCTGCACAAATGTATATTTTTATATCAACAATCGTGACGCAGTGTAAAGTGAAAGACACCGCTCGTATGACATGCAGAATAACGACAGTTCCCCTCAGCTCAACGCAGCATTTTAGCGTCTATCAGCTGGTTGTTGTTTCAGTTTTGCCTTTCACAAAATTGCTCTCAACCGGCCCGGCAATAAACGGTGGAAAACCACGTAGTGTTTGCGAGGACAGAAGAAGCATATCCACTAGCGAGCCTCGTATTTCCCTTCAGAGTTAGTGGAGATCAAAACAGCAAAAAAGGAGTTAATACATTTCACAAGCCTTTAGAAACTAAACCGTAATGAATGCTAATGTTGTTGCTTGTCGTATGAAAAGGCAACTGACCTCAGCAACAACTTTATAAAGTCATTATAATGTCGAGATTATAACTGCTTCCAAACAAAGGAATCAATAGCTACAGGTTTAAATAATTAGTGTAATGGGTGTAGGTTTTGAAGATTTCTAAACTTCCTGGAATCAAACCTAAACCAAAGTCTTCTTTCATTACAAGGCTAGGTAAAGATTACCATTCATTTGAGCTGACAGCTGAAGGACAAACATCTCTTTTCTTTTGAAACATAGGGCTGGGGGTTGCAGTAAGACTCCTACACTGCTGCAAACACTCAATAACTACAGTGACTTCAGCTAGACTGTGGGCTTTTCAAACCACACCAAAGTAAGCAGTGTAAGCATCAGCGTTGAAAAAGGAATACCCACAAAATGACGTGTATACTCCCAGTACTGTGTAACACTGCAGTGTGTGGGTATTTCTCTCTCAACAATGCTTATTTTTGGGTGTGGTATGACGTCCTCTTGGCAGAATGACCGCTCTCTGCTCAGTATAACAGAGCAGTTAAGCTGTCGGAGATCAGTATTCCGTGTAAGCAGAAACCTTTTGTTTAGTATTGATCTAATTTACCCTGAAGCTGAGTCGATGTTTCGTTTGGCTTGTTGTTGCCGTGTTCACGTCTTAACAACATTCAGATGCTATAACCCTTTTGTATAGATGGAACATCTTTTAAAGATCACTGTGACAGTTTTCAGTTACTTTTAAATGGTATGCCAGTAATCCAGTTTTACAATGTCACTGAATCACAGGCCCTTAATCCTACACCTGGAGATATACTACAAATAATAAACGTTTAGATCAAAAACCTCTGATCATCCCATTTAAAGCCTAAAGCTAAGATGTAGAAATAAGGACTTTTTCTGTATTTGTCAATGTAGGGCAGAGTACATCTTACAAACCACAAATGTAAACCATGTGAGATATAATGTACTTGTTTTGTGTGAATACATTGTGAGTTTTCAGAAAGTGTCACATTGTTGCATACAACTCAGCCTTCAATACATGAATGGAGCTGCTGCAAGTTTGAAATTATAGTATTCCCTTCTGGCAATAGTCTAATTTGAGTTGTTTCCTTAACTTCAATCTTCAGAAGAAAAAGGTAAACAATTGACATTATACTTTTTATAATCACAGCATTGTTACCTTATTAGAGGCCTTGGGAAAAGAGGATTCAAAGCAAAGTTGACAGTGTATTTTCATTTATATCATATTTGACTGGTGCAATAAATGTACAGAAATTCGAAGTATCTAAAGTGAAAGCTTTAAAAAAAAAAAAGCAGATACAAGCCGTTTCAAATTGTTGTATTATTTTATCTAGCTTTAACATTACGGTTCATTTACATATTAGCACTATGTTAAGGGTGCAGCTGGTTCTGTTAGGGCTTGATGATTTATATATTGAACTAACTTTAGCTTAGAATGAGAGGAAATGTTACTTAATTGGGGAAATAAATGACAATTTATGGCAAAAATAATGCTGAAAATGTATAGGCCCCTCGTTATTGTCACTTGTAACCATGACTGTGTGTGTCTCTTTTCTTTCTTTTTGATTGTAAAGATAAGTCATACGTTAACGAAAGCTGAATCTGCCAACTTGTAGTCAACTATCTTGCTCTGTCAAAAATTCAGTGGAGTAAGAAGTAGCCTTTAGTGGAGTAAAGTATTAAAAACTAAATAAAGAGGGCATACTAGTAATACAGTATACCTATATCAGTATATTAGATGAGCCTAACAACATAAGGCCACAGTTCCCAGTGGGTTCTCTTCACTGTGGAGATGGTGAGGTTAGATGATAGCCATGGAGACTCTGTTGTTTCCCTGCTGCTGCTTCACTTTTAGCGGGTGATATTCAAAATAAAGTGACGTGGATGGCAGTATGCGCCAATGCAAGCGGAGGGGGGCGTCTCCAACTATTTTGTTACAAACACGAATCCGGAGTAAGGAGTCTTTTTCCTGGGTATGTAACAGCTGGTTAAACTAAATAATACCATTGTTATTGCTGCTATTACAAGTGAACGATGTTTATGTCGAGACGGAAAGCGTCTTGGGGTCAGTCGCGCCTCGTTGTGTCTTTAAATGAATTGAAGGGGGCTTTTTACGGTCGTGAACGACAACAAAATAGCCAGGAACATAACACGATAGATGACCAAATCTACAGGACGTCATTTTGTGGGCTTGTAAACACTCTTTCCGGGCTGTGTTGTAAATGTGAGGCATCTCGCTGTCTGGAAACATTTTTTCTGCAGCGATGTGTGAGCATACGCTAATGCATCCGTAGGGGGGAGGGAGTTGTTGTGGTGAGGCAGGTTAGACATTTTACTTCCCACTATTGAAGTAAACAAAGAATAGGATTTGTTTGGTGCTCGGTCGCCCTATTTCTCTGCAGAGAAATGCGTCTGCGTGTTATATGGGATCGCGGAGAATGGCCGATGTTTCCACACAGGCAGCGACGGCGTAGTTCCCGTTCCGTTTGACTTTGGCATTGTTTAGTAAGGGCAACTGGATCGGATCTTTGCCGCCCTGAAAATATGCAGTGTCGGGTCGCCTATAGGCCCTACTTCACCGTGAGTGCCCACCAGCGTACATGCAAAAGCGTCAATTACCAGATGATGCATTCTATTAGTGCCTTTTGTTTGGAGAGTGCAGACTGTAAATACGCACGTCGACTGACGCGGAGTGCATGCAGGGGGGCTGATCCTCCTCCGTGGGCACCGTGTTGTTCGGAGAGGGATCTCCACAGCCTTGCATGCTTTTGCACAAAACTTAAAAAATAAAATACTTGCTAAGCTGCCAAAGAATACTCGAATTGTGCATTTAAATTTAAATTTTCAAAAATATGTTTTTGTGGTCAAAACTGCTCTCGGTCTGGAGCATACGTTTTGCAAAAGAGGCTAGCAGTAATGTGGGGAAAGCTAGTCGGGAGGATAGTAGAGTATTGTGTGGTGAATGTGTGTGTGAGCAGCCTATGATGCTGCTGACTCCTCTGCCTGCCAGCCTGGAATGAGGAATCCCGGGCTGGTGTTGCAGCTCCGCCTGTCGTGGGCGATGGTTTATTTTGGAAGTTCCACCTTTTTGGTCATTTGTAATGACGGTTGAATGCAGTGATTGGCTGAAGTGTTTAAAAAGAGGCGGGACTCGAGTGCAAAAGCAAACTCCCTCATACAGAGTCACGTGTTACCAAAGTCCAGGAAGTAGGCTTGCGAGATATGTAGAAAGGACTCACTATGCATAATATAATAATACATAATAAAATGAAATGTTTGTGTCCTACCAGGTTATTTTAATACTAGATATTTTGTATTTGAGATATAAAGCAAGATGTTGAATCTATATTTACATATAGTAAGATATGGGTTACCAAGGGTCACACAAGGTAAACATGTTCTGTCTCTGTCCTGCAGAGGGGTCATGTGTAAAAACGGAGTATTGAGACCTTTATTATTTATTTTGTTTAATTATACTCACACATGTTGTTTTATCAATTTACCACAAACCAACTGACATACATAAATCCTGGGGCTAGATAATATCCTAGTAAAGGAGTACTACTTGTTTTGTGCAAAAATAAAGCTGACATCATGTCCATCGTGGGCTACTTTATGAAAGGATATGCTCCAAAATACAAATACATACACATAAATATTAACTGACGAATGGATATAAACAATCTCCGAAAATGTACAATATAAATGTTCTAAATACTCCTTGACAACAATTCTAAGCTATTAGTATTTGTATTTATGGAGTGATACTGAGTGTGTGCTTGTGTTTACATGGGCAAGCAATGCAAGATCATTTTTGCAGTCAAGTTTATTAAAACATGTGCATTTCAAAAACAATTGCTTAATGCAACCTCTGATTCTTTTTATTAACAATATTATACAAATACAACAAGTCCATCATGAATACTTGCAGTCTTGGAAGAGTCATGTAGGTATACCGGTGTGCAGATATTGTGCAGGATAAGAAAGTCCTGCAGGACAAAGAGACAGGCTTGTCATAAAAAACACAAAAAGTAAGATACGAGGACTTATTTTCATTAACAAGCTTGTAGTTGTGTGGACACACCATACAAGCGGGACTCCTGCTGATATTGTCGCGCTTCAAGTCAAAATGGGCGTGCATGGATACTGTGCGAGGAAATCCTTGATTGACAGTTCAAGCTGTCAAATCCGGGGACATCACTCCGCCCTTCCGTGGAGCCTCTGAACGAACCGACCAATAGCGAGTGTCGGGGCGGGGCTACACACGGAAACCCCGCCTCCTCCCAGAGCCAACCGAACGGTTGTTTTCCTCTCTCGGGAGATTTTCACTTTGCAGCTTGAACTGTTTATTTTAAAGCACACGCCGATGATAAGTTGCTTTTAGCATATACATCACTGTGGTATCTTCCCCGGCCTGAGGAGTAAGCAGGTAACCAGAAAAAGAACGGATAATCAAAGCATCATTTGCGTTCTTCAGCTCGCTATTTGGGAGAGGGGTGAGTTCATTCAGCAAGCTAACACAGCTTTAGCTATATCTACCGTTAGTAGCCGTTTTAAGTACCCCACATGGGAAATCAATGTTGCTTTTAATCTCTATTACCTCAAACTAGACCCGACATGAGTTCTATAATAAATCGATAACTAATGCTGGCTTTAGATGTGACAGTAACAGCGAACCAGCCGCTAATGGTTAGCTGCATGTGCTTCCCTGCTAGGTGCTCGGTGTCTGGGGTACTCATGTTGTTTACATTAGCCAGCTAGCTAACTGGCAGCTCACAGCCACTGTCGACAAAACAAGTTATCCTTGTAGTTAATACAAAAACTGCTTTCGTATACTTCAACGTAGAAAGGCAGCCAGGAGGCGAGCAATTCAGCTACTTGTCATGCTTACCTGTTTGAAATGGAGTGTAATTTGCTGCTGTCCTGCGCCACGCTCTAAATGGCGGGCGTCAAGAAAGCGTCGTGGCTGTAACTCGAGGTCGGTGCTTGTGATGCCAGGCCATAAAGGGGATGGTGAAGCGCTGTTGTTAGCATGTGTCTAGCAATCATATATGCATTTGCCTTTTTGTGACTTTATCGATATTAAACCAAGTTAAAATGAAGTATCTACGAGCACCACAGCCTCGTTTTCGTTGGCCGCGGCTGTTCAGAGCGAGACTCTATAGTTGTCGAGTCCACTTTAGCTTGACAGTGTCACTTTTTCTCGACGTTGGGGGTTTGAAACATACTTTATTTTCTTCCCCGTCGGGTTTCTGAGCTTTCTCTTTGTTTTAACGCAATTCATTGACGTGTTTATGCAGTTGTTGCTGTCTTGAGGAAGTTCTGAATGGCAGGCTGGCTCCCCCACGTTCCCACAGCGAGCACCTGTTTGTTGCATCGGTGACGTAGGCTGTGTGTGTTTCATTGGCTACGGAGACTGCAAGCTTTACATTCAAGGCATGGTAACATTTAGAGGCATTTAATCGTCGCGTTATCCCTCGGTGATCACCTCACTTTGTGTACAGTACATGACAGACCTTGGGGATGAAGTTGCATGATGTTTAATACGTGTGTCATGCAGAATAGTATCATTATTTATTACTTGGATAACCAAGAGTTGTACGTCAGGGATATCTCTGCAGTTGACAGGAGGAACTTAAAAAAAGATGACAAAGTAGGTCAACTTGTAAAAATAAAATGATGATCTCATAAGAAATGTCAACAATTTGAGTGTACTGTTTATATCTGTGCCACAATCATTTTCTTACGTAATGCAGTTCAAGGCTGGAGCTGATCAGCACGCTTTTTGAGTAACATGTGGCGTCTGTTAGCTTATTCAAAAATGTAATCAGTGACAACACACATAAACCTATTTTCAAAAAGAAAATGATTCAAAGTACGACACCAAAATCGACATGGGCTATAACATGTTAGTCAATCAATACACTCCCATGTAGTTGACCTCTGTTTACCCTCAGGCCACTAAAAGCATTGGGTGTTTCATCGGATTTATGGTAATAGACTATGTAATATTTGTCTTCCCAAGCTTAACAACAGAAGCCTCTAGCTGGCACTGTATGTATCCATAAATTCACATTTGAAGTAAAAAAAAAAAAAAACTGCCACAATAAATGAAATCAAGTGGCTGATTTAATGGATTCCCGCATTAAATGATCTCCATATGCTTTTTATCCACAGGTCTCTCAGCTCTTACGAGTATGAGTTCATAATGAAGCGGCGACTGGAGGATCAGGAAACGGTTTTTGCGTCCCAGCAGCGGCGCCTCGCTGGCAACGCGGAGGCTTTCCAGCATCGGGTCCTGGCACCTGCCCCTGCCCCGGCTGTGTATGAGGCCGTGCCCGACAACATGCAGCCCACAGCAGGCGTCCAGTACTCCGTCCCCCAGGGATACCAGGTAGGCTCTGCTCGTCCACTGCAGATCTGTTTTAAACTTACTGACTTAAGAGTTCAAAACTAGGTCAAACAGCAGTTTTAAGTCATTTGTGGCTCATAGATTAGTTTAGATCAGTTTGTGCTGCCTGTTAGAGACTAAAGCAGATGTTTCTTTCTGTAATCTTCCAGCATGGCTCCCTTTTTATTGATTTACATCAGGGGTGTCCAAACTTTTTTCACCGAGGGCCACATACAGAAAAATATACGAAGGGCTGGGCCACTCACTAGAGGTATATTGCCTCATAAGTTCAGTTATAAGTTGGCAAAATCAATCAAATGTAGGTAAAGTATTCTTGTGAGTGTTGGCAGCTGATCCCTTAAAGGTCCCATGTCAAGCTTTTCCGGTTATTGCCGTCCCCTTGTGTGTTATGAAGGTTTGTATGCATGTAAACGGTGTGCAGAGTCAAAACCCTCAAAGTACACCCTGTAGCGAGTAAAACTCTTAACACAGAAAAGACCTCCCCAAAACGCCTCGTTGAAGATACGTCATTGTCCATGGTTTACTTCCTGGGTATTGTGACGTAGGATGGCCAGTAGCCGCGCCCAGAGCTATGACGCGATACGGTAATGCTTTACCCGGAACCAAATGGACCAATCCGCGGAGCCGTTACGTTAAGCCCCCGCGGATTGGTCCAAATTGACCAATCCACGGACTTCCTCACACACACACACACACACACACACACACACACACACACACACACACACACACACACACTCAGTGCAGGCAGCTCTGCTGATTTCTCCTCCCTGGCTGCAGGCTGATAACAGACAGTTGGGATAGCGGCAAAATTCTCTCTGCAGACCCATTCTCACAGCGTTTATCAACCTTTTTCTTACTCAATATCAAGCCACACTTACTGTTTTTACTTCGGCTGTGACTTTGTGTGTGCTCAGGATGAGTTTGGCTGTGTTTCGATGTGTATCACTAAACAAGGAAACCACACCTCCATGGAGCTTAGTGCGATTCACAACGTCCCGACCAATCGGAGCACACTGTGCCCACAGGGAGGGTGGGGCTGCAGCTATTGGAGCTACAACGAGCCGTTAAAGGCAGAGAGTGAAATTCAGTGAATACACGTAGTTTACAGAGATGCTGTTTGAGAAACCAACGTGAGTTTGGAAAATTGCACAATTTAAATCTATTTTAGTAGACCTCAACAATGGAATTATGATCAGTGGAAATGGCCATGACATGGGACCTTTTTTAAAACAGAAGCCTCAAATTGATTATAATAAGGAGAAATAGGAAGGGTGTATTTCATTTCATTATGTAAATAAGTAATTTAAAGATATGTTAACTTAATTTACTGAATTTATTCGAAAAGTGGGCTTATTAACACATTAATATTACTTTGTAATTTATTTGTACATTTTGTATTTAAGAATTACAATATAAAAAAAGCTAAAGTTTCATTTGTGGGCCATATTCCATTATACCTTTTGAATTTGCTGAGGGAAGGTTCATAATGGGCCGCATTTGGCCCCCGGGCCGTAGTTTGGACACCCCTGATTTACATGCTTGTTTTTGTTGTGATTATTCCTATTACAACCATGTCACATTGCTATCCATCATTTAACCCACCTGATATACTGAAGTTAACTTCTTACCATTGCTGTTATAGGTATCTCTGCTCTCCCAGGTTCCCACCGTGCCCCAGAACAGTGGCGGGCATGGGCACGCTCCGAGCCCAGTGGTCCACGGGGGGTCCCACCACCACAGCCCAGCAGTCCAGTCCCACGGGCCCTCAGTGATGTCAGGGCACAGCCACACAGCTGCTCCCCTGGCCTCGGCACAGGGCCAGCAGTTCCAGAGGCTCAAGGTCAGTCGGCCCGTTTCATTTTGACAGATTCTCACACTTGT
Source organism: Pseudochaenichthys georgianus (assembly GCF_902827115.2). Taxonomy (NCBI): domain Eukaryota; kingdom Metazoa; phylum Chordata; class Actinopteri; order Perciformes; family Channichthyidae; genus Pseudochaenichthys; species Pseudochaenichthys georgianus. The sequence continues at coordinate 38,454,695 of NC_047508.1, forward strand.
CACGTCCCATGTAAAACGCGGCAAATGTCACTGAGTTTTCATGTCAAGGAAGTTAGCGTAAGTTGTGTATTAAAAATACACCATAAAAAAATGTTGATTTGTTAGATTCTACTACTTTGGACCAATGTTATGGTTGGTAAAAAAAAAAAGGCTGGTTTACTCTTTACCCCTGTTTGAAATAGTTAGTGGAGCTAATAATGAACACTTTAAGACCTGGGTTAAAATATTAGTTTATTTACTCAAGATTTCAAAATGCAATGCTGTGGTTAATTGTCACTGTTGATTTGTTGTATGATCTAATAGCTCTTTTACTTCTTGAATATTGGGTTATAAATCAAAATCAGTGAATCTAGAAGGAAACAGATTGGCAGATGTTGGTGAAATTGACTTTCCCTCTTCTCTCAGGTGGAAGATGCTCTGTCTTACTTGGATCAAGTGAAACTGCAGTTTGGGAACCATCCTCAGGTCTACAACGACTTTCTGGACATAATGAAAGAGTTCAAGTCTCAAAGGTGAGGCCAATGTTTGAATATAGAGACAAATGTAGTGGGAATTAAGCCAGAATCTATATTTTAAGTGTCCTTACTTTTTCTGTCCTACCTTTTTAACTACAGGGTCATGGCACCTAATAGAACAGTTCTTTTAAATGTAGAAGCCAAAGGAAAGGGCCATACATCTCAAATAGACTAGTTTTTTTTTTGCATAATAGCAATTTGACCAGAACCATTCTCACATTTCCCCAAAAAAACGTGACGTCAATTTCTAGCCTTTCAATCTTTCCATCTTTGTGGCCTCCACAAAGACCATTAGTATGTTTTCGCTGACCTCATTGCTGAGAACGGCCGGTCTCTTGTCCCCGTCACAGGTGGTAGGTAAAGCTGGCATTTGTTTAAAAACAATCTGAAGTTCAAAGGGTATGCTCTGCTCTTTGTTTGGTAAAACTCTCAATGCCCCTCGATGTTGGCAGCCTTTGAATGCACCCCGAGTCACATCCCAAGTACATTAGGATGACTGTCGCTGCTGCATCTGTCAGATTAGGAAAATACATTATGATGAGATTTTGACGACATCAACATCATTATCTTTCAAAACAACTTGTAAGTCAGAACCCCCGACAGCATTGGTTTCGCTTTGAAACAACTTCTCTATTTTCTCGAACTAACAATTGATCAAAAACTGTTATTTTGGTAATTTTCTATTTATGAGCTAATAGCAATATTTAGCCATTTGTGAATGCACATTAATACGGGGCCATTTTTTGCTAAGAGTGCTTGATAACTAGAAGATATGGAAGGATCTGAAGGCACCATTTTGCTTATTTGAGTGTGTACAAACATTCACATGCAGAGGTTCCATAGCTGCAAGGTTGTCGCTTGCACTTCCTGAAAAATGTAACCATTTATTTGAGTTTTAATGACTTGTGTTTTATCCCACATGCATCAGTTAAAACTTTTGGTTAAATCATTAAAAACTAGTAGTTACAATCTGATCCTTAACCAACCAAATTTAACTTGCAAACTTACATTTGTTGAGTCAGGGTTATTGGGATTCATGATGTCGCAGTATTTCAAATTATTGTACTTTTTTTAAACATAGGAGCTTCAGTTAAATACTTGATTCACAGGATACCAAATATGGTGGATATAAATTCATTCTGTCTTTTGTGTCGCTGTTGTTCTAGTATTGACACCCCGGGGGTCATCAGCAGAGTGTCACAGCTCTTCAAAGGTCACCCTGACCTCATCATGGGCTTCAACACCTTCCTGCCGCCGGGCTACAAGATCGAGGTCCAGAGCAACGACCTGGTCAACGTGACCACGCCTGGTCAGATCCACCACATCACCCCGCATGGCATTTCAGTCTCAAACATCCCACTAACAGGAGCAGCGCCCCTCCATCCGCCCCAGCTCCCGTCTGCTGCCACCACCACCACCACCACCGCCGCTCTGCCCCTTCTGACGCAACCCACCCCCACCAAGATGAGCAAGGTGAGAAACTCTTAGTGGACACCTGCAGACTTGTACAAACAATAGCCAAAAATCCCAACATATCAATTGTTATTCCCTTCTCCACTATCTTGTTTGAAAACAAATACAAATCAGATGTTTTGCAGTTCACAGGCATGACGTGTTAGCATCTCAAGTGGCCCCTCGACAAAAAGCAATGGGACATTTTCATTGGCTTTTGGAATGAGTTCAATGACAGACAAACGTTTATGATAATTACACATTTTGTTTGGCAGGATCATTTCCACATTCAAGTCAAAGCGTAACTGCAAAAGCCAGAGGGTATAACGCTATAAAAAAACTACAGCTCAGTCGCATGACTTCAATTCACCAGCACGAAGCTAAAGGTCGAACTCGTGCCAGCGTGAGGACGTTTAGAAGTCCCATTTATTCACAAGTTAACAACCACCGTTTTATGACGCCTTAGACATTCACGAGTGCGGTGTTTACTGACATACTTCATGTTGTAAAACCAAACATGAAGACTCATAGACCTGTGTTAACCCTATATCAGGCATCTTACCAAAAAACAATCAAAAATATGTTGACTTTGAGACAAGCATTCATGATAGCTAAAAGGCTAACTTGTTCCCTGGTTTTAGGACTCATTCCTGCACCACTCTAACCTTCACTGTTGTGTCCTTCCAGCCTCTTCAGCCCCAGGCGCTGACACCGAGCAGTCAGAGCAATCCGTCCATCCCGGCCTTCCCCTCTCCTCGCTCCCCGCCCATGCAGCTCCACCTTCCACTCAGCGGGACCCCCACCGGGCCACCCATGCAGAACAACCAGCCCGTGGAGTTCAACCACGCCATCAACTATGTCAACAAGATCAAGAACCGCTTTCAGGGCCAGCCCGACATCTACAAAGCCTTCCTGGAGATCCTCCACACGTACCAGGTCAGGGGCTAAACTGAAACTGAATAAAGTGTTTTGTCCCTTTTTTTTAAAGATACTTTAGCCGCGTTCACACCAAGTACTTTGCTGTACTTAGTTTCCCTATGGAACTAAGAGCCGATCGCGTTCACACCGGAATAAGTTCCTGAGGGCAGATTACGCAAATGAGCCGCTGACGTCACTTCGTCTTCTTCTGCTTTGGGTTTACTGGCAGGCCGCAAACAACTTCACGGTGTATACTGCCGCCCGAAGTCCCCGGAGTTGGGGACTTCTACTGAAGCCTTCCGAGTAAATAGCCAGAACGCCGACACCTCCTCATCTCCACCGCTCCCATGTTTTCTTTTGTGTTGCCATAAGTTAGTCTCTCTGCGTTTGTGTGCTGGGCGAATGCTAATGCTAATGCTAATAATGCTAATGCGAGGATAATAAAATGGCGGCTCTACAAAAACATTTCCGAGTTTTACGGGGCGTGGTTTGCAATCGCCCAGCCAATCAGAACTGTGGTACTTTTTTCCCCCAGGAAAGTACCTGCTCTCAGCAGGCGCTAAAAATGGGGTGAAAAGTTCCCGGCACTTAGTCATTTTTTTGGTGTGAACGCGACATCAGGGGTACTAACGGAACTAAACGCGGAAAGTACGAGTGAAAAGTACTCGGTGTGAACGCGGCTAATGATATTGTTGCTCATATGAAAGGGTGCAATAGTGATTAGGAGAGCTGCAGACTTGTGGTTGTGACTAAGAGAGGTTCTCACACACTTGGTAGAGAAGTGTCAGTACATAGCTGGGACCGTGTTGTTTTCATATGGTTATAGTTTCTGTTCCTCAGGGCTTAAAATGCAGAGCTCTCAATATAGAAGGGCTGCCCTCAACACTGCTCTTATTTGTGAAACTTAAAATGTTGCTGTTTAATTAACTTCAACTTTTCCTAAGTTTCCTCTTTAGCTTTGTTTGGCCTTGCTGGATCAGTGACATGATGGCAAATCTCCGAAATGTTACCTTTTTCAACCCACTGTAGATGCAGTCCTGATATAGGTAATAGGGAAGTGCGTTTGTAAAAAAAAAAGAGAAGTCATCTGTAAACTTTCACATAGTTCTAGAGATCAACTTTATTAACACAGGACCTTTCACACAAACAAACAGTTCTTACAAAAGTAAGAGTAAATCAATCCCACTAAACCTGTGTTCCTCCACTACAGAAGGAGCAGCGTAACGCTAAGGAGGCCGGTGGGAACTACACCCCGGCTCTGACGGAGCAGGAGGTGTACGCTCAGGTGGCACGGCTCTTCAAGAACCAGGAAGACCTGCTCTCAGAGTTTGGCCAATTCCTGCCCGACGCCAACAGCTCAGTGGTGAGCGGAGAACTTTACCTCTTACTTCACTGAAGATGTGCTGGCACTGGTGTCCTACTTGGAGCTTTTGTACCAATTAAACTCTCCATATTCCACCTCAGATAGATTTTCCAGAGTGTAAGAGAGCATGTACATGCACCTTGGTCTTTAACAGTGTTGTGTATTATTCCCCCTAGCTGTTAAGTAAGACTACAGCTGAGAAGGCGGAGGCTGTACGGAACGACCATGGCGGTACTGCTAAGAAGCTGCAGCTCAACAACAAACAGCGGCCCAATCAGAACGGCTGCCCGATCCGCCGGCATCCAACTCCAGGGGCCACCCCCCCTATCAAGGTACATCCTCAACTCCTGCTGAAGCTATGGTGCACTTCTATTGCTTTTTTATTTCCTTTTTGTTTTTGTAATGATTGTACTGATGTCCTCTTGCTTTTTGTTTTGATAACGCTACAGAAAAAGCCCAAGTTACTGAACTTGAAAGATTCCTCGGTGGCAGAGGCCAGCAAGCATGGAGTCGGGACAGAATCTCTGTTCTTTGAGAAGGTGAGCTTTTTTGTGTTTGCTGAGTTTCATCATTTTGTCTATGTGAAGCAAACAGTCATTAAATGATAGGATATTGACTCTTGGGTTGTAAAGGAAGGAAGCAAAGTTCACAAGTTGAGCAGATGGCATTTTACATAAAGCACAAGCTTGAAAAAGCAAGACGGAGAGGTGTTTTCTATTGGCAAGAATTGATAGTTTACTATTAGGGATGCACGATATTGGTTTTTTGAAACCGATACCGATAACTTCCTGCTTCTCAAGACCGATACCGATAATAAAAAAAAAATGTACGTACGTCTTCGTACGCTTTTAACACACCATCGTAGCGATGGCGATGTTTCAGGTGACTGATCAGGTTCGAAGTATTAGGGAGCACTGGATTTGTGAAGAACTCCCCTCTTCCTAAACCACTAATACCACAGTACTGGCAAAACGGGAGGAGCCGAGTGAAAAACAAGCGCCCCTCATCCCAATCCACCCACACCCCTTTTTTTTTTTTTTTTTTACCCTAAAAATATATTGTATATTATCGGGGCTATTAATACTGGTATCGGGATGACGTCATAATTCCTAATATCGGACCGATAATTATCGGCCCGATAATTATCGTGCATCCCTATTTACTATTATAGATTTAACCCATTAAGCCCTATAATGGCTTTTCCCCCAGTTTTTTTTCACGAAACTGTCTCTTGGCTTCTTAAAATGTAATAAACTATGAATGTGTCATACTCACTAAACGGGAAGAAACTCAGCTAACTGACGGTATGAACCATTTTTACTGAAACAAAACACAAGTCTCACAAGAAGCATCTAAATGAGCCCTGAGCGAAAAAATGCTAACGCACATAGCACAGAACTCTAGGTATAAATCGATCGATATACTTATCGGATCTGCAAAAACAAGCTTTGCTAGAGATTCCACAGATTCCATACATATAAGTATCATCACTGAGCGATCAGAACTCGCGACAGGGGAAGCAAAACCAGACAACACACGACATTGCTTTAGGTAGCAAAACACAAAGATATGCTCACCTTAACTGTTATTCTGATCATTACATTACATTTCATTTAGCTGACGCTTTTATCCAAAGCGACTTACAATAAGTACATTCGACCAGGAAGATACAACCTTGAAGAAAAATCATAAAAGTACATCAGGTTTCATAGAGCCAAACATTTCAAGTGGTACTCAACTGGCAATAGATATGCCAGTCTTTTGTTAGTATATAAGTGCTTTGTTAGTAATTCTATCGCTTGAAATGGAGTCGAAAGAGATGAGTTTTCAGTCTGCGCCGGAAGATATGCAAGCTATCTGCTGTCCTGATGTCAATGGGGAGCTCATTCCACCATTTTGGAGCCAGGATAGCAAACCCACGTGTTTTTGCTGATGGGAACTTGGGTCCCCCTCGCAGTGCGGGTGCAGCGAGCTATTTGGCTGATGCAGAGCGGAGTGCACGTGCTGGGGTGTACAGTTTAACCATGTCCTGGATGTAGGAAGGGCCAGATCCATTCGCAGAATGGTATGCAAGTACCATTGTTTTGAAGTGGATTGTAGCAGTTACTGGAAGCCAGTGAAGTGAGCGGAGGAGCGGAGTGGTGTGGGAAAATGTTGGAAGGTTGAAGACCAGGCGAGCCGCTGCATTCTGGATGAGCTGCACATGCAGGTAGACCAGCCAGGAGGGAGTTGCAGTAGTCTAGGCGTGAGATGACAAGAGCCTGAACCAAAACCTGCGTCGCTTTCTGGGTCAGCTGGGGACGCATCCTCCTGATGTTGTAAAGCGTGTATCTGCAGCAGCGGGTTGTAGCAGCGATGTTTGCAGTGAAGGACAGGTTGTTATCTAGGGTCACACCCAGATTCCTTGCAGTCTGAGTCGGGGAAACAACAGAGGTGTCGATGTTGATTGTTAGGTCAAGAGTGGGACAATCTTTTCCCGGAGGGAAAAGCAGTTCAGTCTTGTCAAGGTTGAGCTTGAGGTGATGAGCAGACATCCACTGAGAGATGTCAGCTAGACAAGCAGAGATGCGTGCGACAACCTGGGTCTCTGGGCGGGGAGGACAGAATTAATTGGGTGTCGTCAGCGTAGCAGTGGTATGAAAAACCTTGCGGGCTAATGACAGATCTGAGCGAGTTTGTGTACAAGGAGAAGAGGAGGGGACCAAGAACAGAGCCCTGAGGGACCCCTGTAGTTAATTGACAAGGGTCGGACTCGGACCCTCTCCAAGTAGGTACGTTCTTTCAGGTATGAGGTGAGGAGGGAAAGTGCAGAGCCTGAAACTCCAGGTTCTTGGAGAGTGCGAAGGAGGATCTGATGGTTCACCGTGTCGAATGTAGCAGACAGGTCCAACAGGATGATGACAGAGGAGAGGGAGGCTGCTTTGCCAGTGTACAGTTCCTCAGAGACAGATCGGATCCAGAAGGTTGTTCTGATGGAGATAACAGGAGAGTTGTTTAAAGACAGCGCGTTCAAGTGTTTTAGACAGGAACGGGAGGAGAGAGACAGGCCTGTAGTTTATAACATCAGACGGGTTGAGAGTGGGTTTCTTTAGGAGAGGGTTTACTCTTGCCTCCTTGAGACTGTTTGGAAAGTGAAGTCAGAGAAGTATTGATGAAATGGGTGAGAGACGGTAGAATATCAGGAGCGATAGTCTGAAGGAGGTTTGAAGGGATAGGGTCCAGAGGACAGGTGGTAGGATGGGCAGAAGTATGTATCAAGTATCAATATTACAACAGTTAAGCTTTGCTAAGTTATTTTGCTTTTGTTATATACCTCCACTCGGCTCTGTTACATGCTGTTGTGATATTTAATTGTCTCTTCAGGTGCGCAAAGCCTTGCGAAGTGCAGAGGCTTACGACAACTTCCTGCGGTGCCTGGTCATCTTCAACCAGGAGGTGATCTCCAGGGCTGAACTGGTGCAGCTGGTGCTGCCTTTTTTAGGGTGAGTATCAGTCCTGGAAAATTAATTTAAAATATTTGTTGGAACAGTATATGTCATACATTGTTTTTTTCCCTTTTTATGTTGTGCAGAAAATTCCCAGAGCTGTTCAACTGGTTTAAAAACTTCCTGGGATATCGGGAAATGTCCCACATCGAATCGTATCCTAAGGAACGGGCCACCGAGGGCATCGCCATGGAGATCGATTATGCTTCCTGTAAGAGACTAGGCTCCAGTTACAGAGCTCTGCCCAAAAGCTACCAGCAGCCCAAATGCACCGGCAGAACTCCACTTTGTAAAGAGGTAAGAGCGGCAACAGTTGATAGGGAAACTTATAATTAAGAGTTAAATATGGAACATTTATTAATGCCATATTTTTGTATAACGACTCACGTTTTGTTATTACTTCTATGACCGGTAAACTGAAACTCCCATGGTCTTTTCTTGATCAATCTTATCCAACATAGTGATTAAACAATTGAACAAATCCCACGTATGATAAAGAGCCTTTAAGATGACACAGTGTTTGTTTCTGCCATGTCCAGGTCTTAAATGACACCTGGGTCTCCTTCCCCTCCTGGTCTGAGGACTCCACGTTTGTCAGCTCCAAGAAGACTCAGTACGAGGAGAATATCTACAGATGTGAGGACGAGCGCTTTGAGGTGAGCTGGGACATAAAATATTTACACCTTGTCGGTTGATCTCACCACAGGTGGGGGGGAAATGGCAAAACATTGCAAACATCAAAAGATTCAAACAACAGTACTAGCAAGGCAGTCACAGACGTATCTGTCTCTAGGAAAGAAAGTAGAACATTGCAAAAGTATTATAAAGAGAATAAGAACTAATTAACTGGCAAAAGGTCTGTTTGTAGCTTTTCTAAAAGATAAAGATTATTTACTTTCATTCATTGAGCTAAAACAACATTTTAAAATTCAATTATTACTATTATTTATTATAGTTTCTTAAATCTCTTAGTATTTGTGACTCATACGAGTATTCGGCTCTAAAAATGGACAATAAATGTTGTTGAAATGAAACGGAGATGTACTGTATGTTTCTGTTTTTATTTGATAGACATAGGGGAAGGCTATAAGACAACATGTAGACATGGTTGGAACATTTTAGTAACTTCATTTGAATTTAAAAACTCCTGACTGCACATCAACACATTTTTGTTTGCCGGTCAACATGTCCGTTAAAGTTGAAATCTTGTGGAGTACTTCGTGACCACAGAGTGTGAACGTTGTGATCAGCTGTTTTAGCGCAGTTCTCCAGTGAAGGGGGGGGGGGGGGAGTCTCCCTCCGCAGCCGGTTGGCGTAGTTTTGGCACAGTTCCGTTGTACAGACCGACGTTAACAGCAGCCCTGTCTGTGCACACGGAGACCAACTCTGTCGTCCGATGATCTAACCGCCTTCTGGAAAAGCTTCACAAGTACGTCAGTACGCAAATGCGCTTTGTGACACAAGTGACGGTACGCATTTCAGATTGTTGCCGCGCATGCGTACCTGCGTACCAGATATGTGCACCCCTGTCTATAACTGGTTACGGTAGTTTGAGAGGTTATTAAAATAGATACGTGTGATATTCTAATCTGAAGTGTGTGTTTTGTTCCGCTCACCGCTGCAGGTGATCATGCAGAGCTGCGTGTCGACTCGTCAGCAGCAGCTGATCTCTCTCTCCCGTCAGATTAGACTCGCGTTTGTCCATATCGATCAGATCCAGCTAGTTCTAGCTAATGATATGACTACCTGCTTATCAAAAGACACCTGAACAATAAGCGTCGCTATGCAACCGGGCGAGGCCGCAAAGTATAGCGCAGCATTATGCATTTGTTTACATGCCAACAGATCAACGCACAATCAACCCATACAGGATATCTCTTTCTCCACATTAAGTGTTAGACATTAGAATGGACTCTTCTTGTCTGTCACATACTCTTCTTGTCTGTCACATAAGTGGCGCAACTGATGCGGTATTGTGCTAAGGGGAAATTATTTTGACCGAAGAGATTTAGATTTCCAACATACTCTGCAACACACAGCAATGGATATTAAAACCCCTGTGTTTTCTCCCCCACAGTTGGACGTAGTGCTGGAGACCAACCTGGCCACCATCAAAGGGCTGGAGGCGGTGCAGAGGAAGTTGTCCCGCATGTCGGCGGAGGAGCAGGCCAAGTTCCGATTGGACAACACGATGGGCGGCTCCTCGGAGGTCGTGCACCGTAAAGCCATCCAGAGGATATACGGAGACAAGGCGCCCGACATCCTGGATGGCCTGAAGAAGAACCCGGCTGTGTCTGTGCCCATCGTGCTAAAGAGGTGGGGGGGAACCTTATCCTGACTAATGTTTAGTTTCCTTTGTAACAAGGCTATCTGTATATGTGGAAAAAGCTATTTTGAGAGAATCAAAGTCAAAAGTAAATGTTATTTTCAATCTTTCAGTTTGTGTGTACAGACAGAGAGATCGAAATACCGTTTCAATTGTTAAGAACCATTTATAAACCAGTTCTAACATAGTTTGCATACATAGAATAGAATAGATAGAATTGGGAGGGATGAAACCCTCTTTAATGGTCACACATGCAGAGCACACAGCACACACGGTGAAATGTGTTCTGTGCTTTTAACCCATCCTAGTACCAGGAGTCTAGTACTAGGAGCAGTGGGCAGCTAGTGCACAGCCCCCGGGAACCGGTGACCCTACGGCTCCCAGTCCAAGCCCCTACTGACTGAGCCTCTGCCGGACAACATCAACACAGGCTCACTATTTGGCAAGATGACTAAGCCTTATATTGGCTACTACTTCGTCTTCTTCATCAGCCAGCATCCTTGGTATCTGTTGATGTCGCTGAGATGATTCCCCCCCAACCATCTTGATGTTTCCTGGCATCTCTTTATGACCATTTATTTACGAGTTACTAACATTTATAGTTGCCAAAAGGGAGCCTTATTGTAAAGTGGAAGGTGAGGGAGGTGAGAACTTGTTTCACACCTATTGTAAAGTGTAAAACACATTCCCATTCATTAATGAGTTACTATTTCTTAGCAGTACAGATAAATGTGGGTTCACTATTTGGCAAGCAACCGGTCACAGTCGCCCTGTTTATCTCATGTCTTATAAAAGCTTATTAATGATTTATAAAGTGTTCACAACCTAATTAATAAATTAATTACAAACTATTCGTAAACCCTTTTTATAAGGGTAGTATTATTGTAAATTGGTACCGAATGTTCTTTAACACTAGAACCGCCAGACGGGTCAAATGTACCCGCTATTGATTTTCAGGGTACAATGTTCTTTTATTTATCACACAGAGCAGTGAGTTTCGATCGCACAGGGATGAAACTTATACCAATAGCATCTGTGGACTCTCAGCTTTTCATATGATATAGTTTGTGCAGATAGCATGAAGTATAACATATCGCTACCAGTGCTGATTTATAATTAAAAAAAATATATAATAAAAAGTTACATAATTAAAAAAAATACACATACTGTAACAGTTCTTAGGATTTAGCAGCCAGGTATGTATTACACAGTTATTAACGGTATCTATATATATTGCACATAGGTGGTTGGTATTTAACAGCAAGGGGTGAGTGTTGTGGTGTGTGTGTGGGGGGGTGGTCAACTAGGGGCTGTGCTGGTTGTATAGTCTGACCGCTGCAGGAAGGAAAGACCTGCGGTATCTCTCCGTGAGACAGCGGGGATGCTGAAGGAGCTGCACTCAAACTACATTTTTTCTTTGAAATATGAATTCAAACATTGTGTGAGTTAATAACTTGACTTTCTCTTCTGACCAGGTTAAAGACTAAGGAGGAGGAGTGGCGGGAAGCCCAGCGAGGCTTCAACAAGATCTGGAGGGAGCAGAACGAGAAGTATTACCTCAAGTCTCTCGACCATCAGGGCGTCAACTTCAAACAGAACGACACCAAAGTGCTTCGATCCAAGTCCATGCTGAATGAAATCGAAAGCATTTATGATGAGGTGCGTTTCTTTCTACTATACCTCAGAGCATTACAAAAAAATAACATAAACAACTTCCAATCAAATAATGATAAACAGGAGAGTTCAGCATCACCAAAAATCATATGTTCTCTGCGTCTAAAGTGCGGATTCAACCGGCTTATCTAGGATCACAGGGTCTCTGCGGGGTCTTAAAAAGTATTAAAAGTTGATCAATCAATTTAGCGAAAATGAAGGCTATTCAAAAGTATTAAATATCCCATGTTATGGCCATTTCTACTGATCATAATTCCATTGTTGTGGTATACTAAAAATAGATTTATACTGTGCAATGTTCCAAACTCACATTGGTTTCTCAAACAGCATCTCTGTATAGTATGTGTATTCACTCTCTGTCCTAAACGGCTTGTTGGAGCCCCTTCCCCCCCTCCCTATGAGCCCAGTGTGCTCTGCTCTGATTGGTCGGGACGTTGCGAGGCTCGTTGCTGCGATCTGCTGCGAGGAGCGGACAGGCTTCCGGGTCGGCGATACAGCGAGAACAAGCTAAACTCATCCTGAGCACACAAACACTCACAGCCGAAGTAAAAACAATAAGTGTGGCTTGATATCGAGGAAGAAAAAGGTTTGTAACGCTGTGAGCATGGGTCTACGGAGAGCATTTCTCCGCGATCCCAACTTAGTAGCCCGAAAAACGTTTACCCATTTAAACAGTCTTGGTAGATTCCTTGTTTGTTTTAAACATCATAAATACACAAACAACAATGAATACTTACAGGTTGTGTGCCCGAATCTCCCGCTGGCCCAAACAAAGTAGGAACAGCATCGTTCTTCAGTGCCCTACGCTGTACATATCCGGCATGAATCGCTGAAAGGTTTGGGAAGCTTTGTTTCGTGAAAGGCTGGGAGAGGGTGCGGCCATAGCTCTGGGCGTGGCTACTGGGTATCCCTACGTAGCGATACCCAGGAAGAAAACGAGAAATCTCCAACGAGGCGTTTTGGGGAGGTAGACTGTGTTAGTTTTATTCACTACAGGGAGTACTTTGAGGGTTTTTGACTCTGCATGCCGTTTACATGCATAAAAACCTTCATAACACACAAGGGGACGGGTAATAACCGGAAAAGCATGACATGGGACCTTTTTAAACGGCATTTTCCAAGGTATTACATTTTGTAGCTTGTTTTCAATAAGTATATAAATGGTCCAAAGAGGTTGTATTCTACAGTCTGCCTGAATGTAATCATGGCGTAGGTGTGTAGTGTGATTCTGTGTAGTTTATTTATGGCATCCCGTTGGATTTGACGTCATCTGAACAGGACATCGCACGCTCACTGCTTGATAGCGCGCGAAGGTCCGTTTACGCCGGTTGTTAACAACATCGTTCTGGGGAAATGTCCAAATGGTTGGACAATAAGGAGGAAGGACAATCAATACTGTATATAGTCAATGTGAGGTAAAGTGTGTCGCCAAGGTAACCGGTTAGAACTCCAAGTGGCGATGAGGTCTTAAAATGTATAGAAAGGGTCTTAAAAAAGGTCTTAAAAGATATTACACCTGACTTCAGGATTCCTGCACATACCCTGGATCAGATCTTCGATTAGAATTGTATTGCTAAATCTGGCACTGTTACGCTTGATACATTTGAATGTTTTAAGTGTTCATCATTGTCCCTGCCAAATAAACAATTAAATGAAAATGAAGATCTGTATGTAAACAAAACATTTTCCTCACTTTCTTTTTGTTGCTCTGCAGCGACAGGAGCAGGCGTCTGAGGAGAACGTGACCCCCCCCACGGGCCCTCAGCTGACCCTGGCCTACGAGGACAGTCAGATCCTGGAGGACGCGGCGGCGCTCATCATCCACCATGTCAAGAGGCAGGCCGGCATCCAGAAGGAGGACAAATACAAGATCAAGCAGATCATCTACCACTTCGTCCCCGACATGGTGTTCTCTCAGAGGGGCGAGCTCTCCGAGGTGGAGGAGGAAGAGGACGAGGAGGAAGAGGACATGGATCTAGAGGAAGGCTCTAAAAAGCACAATGGCGTCCCCGGCAGCCGGAGCCCGTCGAAGTCCAAGCTGCTGTTCAGCAACACGGCGGCACAGAAGCTACGCAGCTCCGACGACGCCTACAACCTTTTCTACGTCAACAACAACTGGTACATCTTCCTGCGGCTGCACCAGACGCTCTGCTCGCGGCTCCTCAAACTCTACGGACAGGCGGAGCGGCAGATCGAGGACGAGCTGCGAGAACGAGACTGGGAGAAGGAGGTGCTGGGACTGAAGAAGGAGAAGAACGACAACCCAGCCATCCAGCTCAGACTGAAGGAGCCCAGTGAGTCGCAACACACACACAGTTCTTCATAGGGAAGGAAATAAACACAATACTGTATGGTTTAATTCAGGAGAAAAGCATTTGTTTGTTTTACATTTGGCCTGCATTTGCTCTCCATCACATCATTCCTATCCCATTTACCCCGGAGAAAAGTATTTATAAAATGTGTGCAGGCTATTAGGGCTGTACCCGAATATTTGTTCGTTGGAGTACTATTCGGGTTTCAATTTCGTTATTCATTTTTTGCTTTAAAAAAAAAAAAATCTCCAATATCAACGTAAGAGCTTGTGCCTCTTCGGGGGGGGCTAACACTTAACCATAAACTTTATCGTTTACTTTCTCCGTCTTTATATGTAGATATGACTTTTTCTCCATTAATCTCCGTCACGTTGTTTCCATAGCAACAACAATTTCCTGTCAACAGCGCTAACTCTCCATCAAAATAAAAGCATGTCCATACAAAATAGGAAGCCAAGCCAAAGTACACTTAAGACATATACAACTGCAACGAAAGTAACAAACACAATGCGATACATTAACAAATAACTATAAAACAACAATGCTGTAGAATAAGAAAAAGAATGCCGCGAATAAACCAAAATACACGTGTCGAAGCGGTTCGCTGCTGATTACTACGCACCCCACCCCCCCTGCGCTGGACAAATATTCGAATATTCGATGCTGATTACTACCGAATATCCGGAGCCCGGAAAATGGTATTCGGAACAGCCCTACAGGCTATTGCAAAAATAATAATAATTGAGAAGGGGATCAGTTATCTGTCTTTAATTATTAAACAATAAAGTAAATAAACAAAAAAGTTAATAGAAAAAAACTAAAGGTGGATGAAAATACAAGAATACTTTGTATTAATCCAGATAAAAAATTAAGTTAAATGTAGATAATTGATTTCAATTGCCATTAGTCTTTTTCATTTCCAGATAGATCCACCCAGCCATTTGACTTTTTTTAAAGGGGACCTATCATGCAAAATGCACTTGTTGATGTCTTTTATACATAAATGTGTCCCCGGTGTGTCGGGGAACTCACGCAGCGTCAGAAAATAAAACCCTCTCTCTTTTCCTCCGTACCCACATCTCTAAAAACGGGGCTTCAACGGAGTTGATCCAGATTTGCGTCCGATATGACGTAATATCGGAAATGTAGGCTGGCTTTACGCCCACGGCCCGATCAGAAAGTTGCTATCAGAAACAATGCCCGACTGTTTTGGACGTAATATGGTCGGTGTCTACATTAGCATCGCTAACACTCAGAGCTAACCTGTACTGGAGAGCATGTGTGTGAAGAAGCAGGAAGTAAAAAGGAACTCACCTTGTGGTGTAACCGGCAAGAGAGAAAGCATTTGAGCTCCAGACTGTTTCAGAAATAATCCTTGATAATCCATGATAAGGCGTTTCATCACGGCAGAATCTCCCGGCAGAATCTCCCGGTAGAATCTCCCGCATGAGCTCAGCCCCCTCCTTTTTAAAAATCAATTTCCTCTTCTTTTTTTGTTAAAGCTTTTTATCCCAAATCAGCACTTTTCAAACAGGACGTGAAATAGAGGCATGGCTAGAATGGGTGATCTGTTTGGTATTTTGAGCAAAACACTTCATAGACGTGTTTTTTATATTTTTTTATATATCTGAGACCTATGCTATTGCCTAAAAATAGCATGACAGGTGACCTTTAAATATTGTTTCTTCTCTGCAGTGGACATTGAGGTGGAAGATTACTACTCGGCCTTCCTGGAGATGGTGAAGAATTTGCTGGATGGAAACATGGAGGCTTCTCAGTATGAGGACTCTCTGAGGGAAATGTTCACCATTCACGCTTACATCGCCTTCACTATGGACAAGCTCATCCAAAGCATCGTCCGGCAGGTGAGTTTCCAGCCTTTAGGCGCTTTCACACCGGAGTACTTTTCCCGTCCCATAGTTCCTGGGATGTTACGTTTACACCAAAAAGATTTTTCGGGAACCTTTTCTCCCTGCTATATAGCAGGGAGAAAAAGGTTCCAATTTCTGGGAAAAGTACTTTTGTGTGTCATTTCTAGGTCACATTAAGCCTCCGTTAGTACAGTAAGAGTATTCGGGCACTTTTTAAAACAATTCCCTCTCTCCATCCAGCTCCAGCACATCGTCAGTGATGAGATCTGTGTCCAAGTAACGGACCTCTACCTCTCAGAGAGCACTAACAGCGCCAGCGGAGGAACGCTCTCCACTCAGGCTTCAAGGAGCTCTGCAGAGACCCTGTACCAGCGGAGAGCCGAGCAGATGTCCGACGAGAACTGCTTCAAGGTGAACTCACACGGGTCCTACCGTTTTTGAAACTGGGGAGATTGCATGTTTCCACTTGAAGAATGATTTGGAAAACGACTTTTGAAACCTCATAGGTCAGATTTAGTCTTTACTGTGAAGTCCTGATCGCTCCCTAATGTTCGTATTGTTCGTACTTTTTACTGTTTTTCTTTTATCTTTGGGTGATAAAATAAAAAGGCATTTCGGACAGACAAACTTAAGATGTACAATTACTATGTCCTGAAAAAAACCACTGTGTAATTGTCTGCTGCCAAACGTCAATACAAAATATATAAAAACACCTATGATGTTGAACGTTAAATACATACTTATTACATGGCTTAATTGAATACTCAATTCTGATTGGTCAATTCAGAACACGCGACACGTTGTTAATCCAGAACAGACAGACCGCTGTCAAGGATTTATTGACCGTTAAGGACGCTCACATCTGCACAAAGAAGTTCGGTCGATTTAACTGTATACCGTTTGGCCGTTTGCTTTTCAAACCGACAAGACAAGAGGGACAAGAAAACAGCGGAGAAGTAACGGGCAGAAACCCTCCTTTTAACGCAACGGTCCAGACATAGGCATCAAACGGCGACACATATTCAGTTGCCAGTTACTTTGGCATCAGGGCAGGGATATCTAGATACTTTCCAAGGTTTGACATAATTCAATTCAAGTTTATTTATATAGCCCAAAATCACAAATCATATTTGTCTCAGAGGGCTTCACAAGTCAACAAACACAATTGGCAATGTAAAAACAACAAACGTATCTTGCAAGATCAATGTGAAAAAAGAACATAACACAATGACACAAATACAGTTAGGGTACAATAAACAGTTAGAGTACAATAATACAATCAATAATAATAAATTGTGCTACTTTTAAAGCAAGCAACAATGTTTTCTGTAATCAAAAAGGTCCTCAAAAAACGCTATCGAAGCAGTTCCTGCCGTTGCTACGTAATTCAAACGGTAACAACGGACAATTAATCTTAGCGGATGCATGTCATTTTGAATAAATAATAGCCTACTATCTTTTAATATTGGGAGTCATCTCGTTACTTTGTTGAGAATGTGGCCATGTAATAAGCGGGACAATGACTGCCTCGCTGCACATTATCCCTTACATGTTGTCTTACACTGTCTTGTTCTCCGTCCCTCTCTCAGGTGATGTTTTTGAAGAATAGAGGGCAGGTGCAGCTGATGGTGGAGCTGCTCGACACGGAGGAGGACAACTCAGACGAGCCCATGGAGGCTGAGGTAACAAAAACGTTTTAATCCCGCTAGGAGACTTTCAGTTCAAGGGCTTGGCTTGTGAGCAAAATGTTTGAATAAAAAGAAATGACTCCTTTACTCTCCACCCACACACCATTTATGTTTTTACATATTTATTTTATTTACAAATCTGACGGCTGGTCAGTGATCTGCCGAATAAGGAAAACTCAGAATCTTTTTTTTCCTTTTAATTTGGTCTTACATTAAAACTGATATTTAGTGAGAGTGAGTGATTCTTATTTGGCTCTCAATATCAAAATCAGTCATATCTTTTAAGTAGGGCTGCACGATTTGGGGAAATAATCTAATTGCGATTTTCATGACGGACATTGCGATTCGATTTGCGATATTTGTTTTTAAGCGACCCGGCGGAAGTTTATTGTAAAATGCGGCCATATCTCCGGCTAGGAAGGTCGCATCAACGTGCTCCAGTCTCTAGCACCCCCGCAGCCCGAGCTACGAGTGAAAAAACTAAACTTACAAGCAACCTCCGTTGGGTTGCTTTAATGTCAAGCTTCAGTTTAAGATTCACCCTGTAATAGAAACATGTGATGGAGCATTACTAGCCTGACTCAGATGGTTCACCAAACCATCTAGGAAAGCTCCATTGGAAGCCATTTGGAAAAATATTACCACCTATTAGGCGCTTTCACTCCGGAGTACTTTTCCCAGTATAGTTCAGGAAATGTGCGTTCACAGTTCACACCAAAAAAATCCGGAACTAGAACTTAGTTAATGAGAACCTTTCCACCCCCTTTTCAGTCTCTGCTAGAGAGCAGGTACCTTCGTGGGAGAAAAAGGTTCCCATTTCTGATTGGCTGGGCGGATTGCAAACCACACCCCGTAAAACTCCAAAAAAGTGAAGCCGCCATTTTATTTGCTCGCATTAGCATTATTAGCATTAGCCCAGCGCACAAACAGAGAGAGACTAACTTATGGCAACACAAAAGAAAACATGGGAGCAGTGGAGATGAGGAGGTGTCGGCGTTCTGGCGATTTACTCGGAAGGCTTCAGTAGAAGCTGCTGGGACTCCCAGCAGCTTCTACTGAAGCCAGTCCCCAACTCCGGGGACTTCCGGCCGGGGACTTTGGGCGGCAGTATACGCCGTGAAGTTGTTTGCGGCCTGCCAGTAAACCCAAAGCAGAAGAAGAGACGTCAGCGGCTTCATTTGCCTAATCCTCCCTCGGGGACTCCGGTGTGAACGGGATCTGTACTTTAGTTCATCAGAACTAAAGAGTTCTGATGAACTAAGTTCTCATGAACTAAGTACGGCAAAGTACTTGGTGTGAAAGCGCCTATTGCCAACCTTTTGGTAATACTGGTGTAAGTGTTTTTGAATCTGATCTGTACTGTAAATTTAGTTTTGAATGTCCTCTGTTCGCAGCGTTGGTCTGATTATGTCGGCCGCTACTTAAACCCAGACTCCACCACCCCTGAGCTGAGGGAGCACCTCGCTCAGAAGCCCGTGTTTCTCACCAGGTGAGTTTTCACTTTACAACATTTGATTTGTCCAAATTGCAAATAACTGTTTGAATTGTGAATGCAGTTTTATTTCTTTTGACTCAGAACAAATAGGGTGATGTTAATGGTAAGGGACCTTTCTTTTTTACTCCATAACATCTTGCTCAGAAATCTGAACACAGCCCTAATGAAAGTCAAATGCAAACCCTTTTGATGAAATGACCTCAAATGGATTTGTTCTGACTCTCCGCTGGCTCTCATTAGTCACTCATATCACATCTGTGTTTTGCGCTCGTGATCAGGAATCTGAGGCGGATCAGGAAGTACCAGAAGGGCCGGGAGCAGCTGGACAAGGAGGCCTGCGAAGGAGGCAAGAAGTCCATGGAGAAGGAGAAGATGGAGTGCATGTTCAAGCTCAACTCCTACAAGATGGTGTACGTCTTTAAGTCGGAGGATTACATGTATCGACGCACGGCGCTGCTGAGAGCTCACCAGGTACTACCTTTCAACGACTCAGTTACTCTGATAAATGGATTTCTGCTTTGCTCCCTGACTCTGGTTATAAGTTGTAAGGGAAGCCGTGTCTTTGAGTTTGATTGATAACGATTGATGAAACCATAGGAAAAAGTGCATAATAATGGAGATTTTTGCAACAAAGTTATGATTATCAACCGATCAAATAATAACTTGGGTCCCCCTCGCAGTGCGGGTGCAGCCAGCTGTTTGGCTGATGCAGAGCGGAGCGCACGTGCTGGGGTGTACGGTTTAACCATGTTACAAATAAGGCCTGTACTGTTTATGCACTGTTCAGAAGGCTGATTCAGAAGGCTGATTCAGAAGGCATACATATCACTGCTGAGCTGAATGTTATCCTTTGAGTCCCCAGTGAGGAGCGCTCTTATTCAACGGCTAGTTACAGTACTGGAAGATTCAGGAAATTCAGTTCAAGGCTTAGTGAAAAGGTGTATTCTTAGAGTTAATTTTCTTAACAATTTTTCTTTTAAGACTTAGGCGTCTTTCAAATGTCCCTTTTTTTTGCCATATAAGTTTTAGTTGATGAAAAGTTTAGGCATGTTAGGCATGTCAGGAAAGCCTTCATTCTTTAGGTATAGTTTAAGTTAATGACTTAAACTATAAATGAAGTTAACTGCCGCAAAAATCATCAGATTATATTGAACATAAAACAAGATTAAAGAGAGGTTTTTAGTAATTCTCCATTTTTGAGCCATCTGCCTTTAATTGATAGAACAGCCTCGGTGAGAAAGGTAGAACAAGTGAGTACTGCATGCATCAAAAAGCTACAAGTAGGATTAGAAAGAGGGGGTCAGTGTTTTTCTTCTATAACACATGTTGTTGGTAGACACATTCAGTCGTGATTTTCAATAACAAAATGAGTCTTACATTTACAAATAATCTCTTGTCACTCAGGAAGCCTGTCAATCTTTCAGTTTGTGTGTACAGACTGGTACAGACGGAGAGATCGAAATACCGTTTCCTACAATCCCGAATACAAAAATATATACAAATATGTATATGTATATATATGTATATGTGTGTGTATATATATATATATATATATATATATATATATATATATATATATAGGATATACATATTTGTATATATATACACACACACACACAATCAACAGACGCATGCATACCAGGGTTTCCGCTAGGATTTCTTTCTTGCCGGTCAAGTGTCCGGAAATTATTTATTTTACCGGACAAATTCGTCATGTTTCAATAATAATAATAATAATAATTGTGTAGCAGAGTTTCCGTTAGCAGGTCTGACTATGGACTATGACCGGATATGCTGATGTTTAAAACTCAGTTAATGGGAGTCATTTTTATATCGCAGTTTATAATCGTAACAGATCGAAAAGATCAGATTCTCCTGACAGCCCGTCAGTTTCTTATGCAGCTCGCTAAAGCTCGTCAGACTCAGCAGCTGATCTCTGATCTCTCTCTCGTGTCCGGTTAGACTTCACTCGCGTTTATGTCCATATCGATCAGATCCAGCTCTCCTGACCGGCCTTTATAGAGAGTTCTTACGGTCATTAAAAACCTGGAAAAGTTATGGAAAACAATATTTTTTCCAAAGTTTTGGAAAAGTCATGGAAATATAACTAAAGTTGCATCAAATATAATTTATATTTTATCTAATCGCCGAAATAGTAATACTATAATGATAATACACAGGGGTAGACATTAAGGGTAAAAAGCTACTGGCCCTCCGGGCCGGTGGACTTGTATTATCACTGGCCCCACCATTGTAACCACTGGCCCGGAGCATTCGTCCAAAAAAGATCGACTAATAGTGAAGAAAATTAACACATTTGTTGCAATAGTAATTTATGTACTAACTACATTACTACTACTACAACATTTGAACAATCAGTTCTTCCTCATTTTCCTCAATTGTTCATATTTGGTTTATTAAAATAATGATATTGTGGTCATTGTTAAAAGATGTCTGCTATTATGAGTATTATTATTAGTAGGCATATAATGCGCTTTCTGCCTTCCTGTCATTAGGAGTTAGACATGTAATGGCTATAGATTAGATTAGAACCTTCATTATCCTAAACTGCTGGGACATTTCCCTAAAGCCAATACCTTTTATATTGTCTACTCTTCACTTACTTGTCAGCATAGGTCGGCATTGATGTACAGAGCCGACAGAAGACCTTGTTTATATTGGCATCATATTGAGAGGTGCAGCCAGTGACGCGTCCTCAAACCAGGAAGTAAGCTGCTGGTTCCCTCGACAAAAAGCAATGGGATTTATTTCTCGACAGGGTTTTGGAAAATAGCTGGAAATAAGGTCTGTGGAAAACAAACCTGTTTGATAGATGCACGTTTTGTTCAGCCGGATAATCTCCACATGTCTACCCTACTTTTATCATTTTCGAATCATAAATCTAATCGATAGATTATAAAAGGGTTTTAGGACGCGTCACTGCAGCCAACTCCATCGATCAAGCTGGCTGAAGCTTTCTCTCCCTCTTCTTCTCCTCTCCCTGTCACTCTCCTTTAACTCCTCCGGTGACTTTCTTTTATTTGAAGATTGTTTTTTGCACGGAGCTTGGCCGGTTACCGCTGGTATTAAAAACATTTTGGCGGCGCGATAGTCTTTAGTGAAGGAGCACGCTCACAGGAGCCTGCTCGCGCTGCGCTCCGCAGCAAACAGCTGTTTGTTTTTCTCCCAACAACGACAACCGACTCACGGAACGCTATGTTGTAGCGTTGATAAACGAAACAATTTAACTAAATTGCTAGTCAAAATACCAATACCACAGGAGCAATTTTTTTTTAAACAATATCTTTAGTGGCCCGAGCGGGCAAGTGGAAAGTACGTTATGCTGGTCCGGGGTGTCTAAATAGTGCTTCCGGGCCAGCGAGCCATTTATAATGTCGAGCCCTGATACATACTGTATCGTATAGTAATGAAACGTAAAATGGCATTTAACTGTTGAGGTATTTTGCTGGTGAGAGATTTGAGTTGCCTTAGCGTGCAGAAGTTAGTAAGCGTACTATTTGTTTAGATAGGCACAACATGCTTCATATGCAGACCTTATTTTCCTGTTCCATGTTAAAATAAACCATCTTCAGTGGTACCGCTGGGAAAGAGTAATGTTTTTGGTCATGGACAATTAGGTGAAGGTCATGGAGAAGTCATTGATGAAAAAGTGTATGAACCCTGTTTATAGAGAGCACCGATCAAACTATTAAGAGTGAATATCGCCCGTTAATGATCGGCGGCAGTCGACCCTGATGTATACATATGCACACATTAAGACATAAATAAAAGCACAACAATCATTACATACAAAATAACAGTCACTTCAATAACTTGTAGAAATGTGCATTAGTGCAAGACTGTCCATAGCAGCGCCGTCCAGTTGTCTACCCTCTGAGTGTTTAACATCCTCTGCTCTCTCCGCAGTCCCACGAGCGGGTGAGCACTCGGCTGCACCAGCGCTTCCAGGACTGGGTGGATGTGTGGGCCAAAGAACACGTGACCCGCGACATGGGCGCCGAGACCAGTAAGTGGCTGATGGGCGAAGCTCGCGAGGGCCTCTTACCCTGCACCACCAGCCGCCAGCCGGAGATCCTGCACTATGTGAACATCAACAAGTACCGCGTCAAATACGGCCCTCGCAGCAAGTCGCCGTAGCCGCGGGGAAACTAAGAGACACTGATTTCTGGGGGTGTTGGGTCTCAAGTCAAACAGGTCAGGAGTAGAGGTAGGGTCGAGGGCTTCTTAATGTGTTTTTAAGGCCGACATGGGAGCACTATTAAGCTAGCGACCGTGTGTTGCACCCAGGGCGGCAGGATTACTGATTTTACCAGCGTTTTTAGCTGGGCCCATTTTTTCGCAGGGCCTTTGGTTTCAAAACTTAGGAATCGTCACGATCCGGTCCAGACCTGAGCTCTTACCAGCACTCGGAGCCATTTCTCAAACTTCCCTGAGCCTTTTCCCACGGGGCTTTGAGACGTTAACGGTGAGCCTGGGAGAGATAGAGTGGTGCTTTTTGTACTTTATCACAACTGAGCTTCAGTTTCGATTTTCCACAGATTTTCCACTGAGGCCATCAGAGTAAAAGCATCGAAGTCCATCAATCATACAGGGATTTCTTTACGATAGTGTTATTCTACAGTATCCATGGAATAATAAACGGTAGACAAGTGCACTTATTTAGAAAGAAGAACATGTTTCAGAAAGTTTTGTTTCCCAGATTGAAGGTCTGGAGGGAACACGACAAAGTATGAGATATCTGGTTCTGACATTCCTGCGTTACGGCCAAATCACAATTATGTACGTATCACTAGACGGAAAGAGGGTTACTTTCCTAAACACACGGCAGCATTATTGGAAACTGTGCCTGAGCCCCAAACAGTATTGTCGGGTTGACTTCAAAAAGCACTGTTGCGTTTATACAAAAAAAGAAAAAGAAAAAAGAAAAATTTGCCTCACAACACTGTTTGCTCTCAGACTGTAAAATGGTATAGCTTGTGAATGTCAGATACTGACATGTATTCCAGTGTATGTGTTGTGTATATATATTATATATAGTTCTATTAACACAAATAATCCTCGCCGCCCTGGGAGTCAACCTTTTTAAAAACGCCCTCTGCCAATACACCAGCTACACACACACTCACACACACTTGTCTCATTCTGCGAGGACTGTCCACATGCCGCTCACGTTGTAAATACACTGTATATAGTCTCAGACTTTTTATGACAGATCTGTGTTGTGCTAGTAATACTTTCCAAGCTTACTGTGGACTTTAGTGATAAATGGCTAAAGTTAGTATGTATATGAAAAAGACAAATGCAAGACCATTTATTACAGTTTTTACCAAAGGGAGTTGATTATAAAAATAGCTGTTTTCCCCCCTTTGTGTGTTCCTTTTATGTCTTTTCTTTTTAATTTCTGTAGTAAAAACATGTGGAAAAGTAGAAGTGTATCCAGGTCTTTTGGTTTTTTTATATACGAGAAATAACTTTTCTGTTTCTGCTGAATGTGACAACTGGTTGGTTTATAAAAAAAATCACTGCCTCCATTTCTGACAACCGACCCCGTCCGTGGTGATGGTGGGACTCTTTACTTTCCTCCGGATGAGTGGACTCCACAACGGTCTCACCTTGTGACGCACGCTTCCCTCCTGGATAGATTTCTGCTGCAAACTTCACCCCACACCATATTTTTGATAATGGAAGAAGTCTCACGAGCATGTCTTTAGTCCCTTTATTTAGACATTATTTAAAGTAATAATAAAAACGACATTTGTAGCCTACGGAGCCTTGGTGGAGTTGTTGAGTGATTTATTTGTTCATAGTTATTCATGTAATATAATATTGGGAGGGATGAAACCCTCTTTAATGGTCGCACATGTTCTCTGCTTTTAACTCATCCTAGTACCAGGAGTCTATAGTACTAGGAGCTAGGGCTGTGCGTTTATGGCAAAAATCATAATCACGATTATTTGGGTCAATAATAGATATCACGATTATTTTGACGATTATTCATTGACCATTTATTGAACTTTAAAACAAATAATATTTTACCAATAAACAAGATCAACATATATGTTGGAGCGCACTTCCAAAACCATACTAAACATATATTATTAATATGATAAATTAAAAATAAATTAGACCAAAATAAATTAAATCAAATATGATGCAGTGCACTGTCACAACCTGCTGAAAACCCCTTAACATATAGCCAACATTTTGGTAAAACATATTCATTATTCCACTCAGTTAAACGTTTAAGGCTGGCCAACCGTCATGGTCCAGAAGTAACAGGAAATAAATGTTGAACTACAATTTAAGACCAAATAAAAATGTTTAGGCCACCATGGCAAATGCTGGTAGTGCTGCTCATGTCATCTCTTAAAGATTTTTTGCAAGAAACACCAGCCTGTTGACATGGTCTGGTTTCAGAGATGTGCGCAGGCAGGTGACAAGCCACCTGTACTGAAGACCCTCAGCCACGCCCCGACACATGGGATGACGCCGGCCAATCACAAAGCTTTGATGCGTTCAAGTGCATTATTCTGGCACAGGAAGATTATGTTACAGGACATTAACGATAAAACAGAATATTGTTGTTCTATTTTTAGACACATCTCGCCATCGACTGGTTGGGCACCCCTGGGCTAGCCCATAGGTCTGTTGTGGTAGCAAAGTAGTCAGCTGAAGCCACATCTCTCTCAACTTCCCCACGGCATTTGTCATATAGTGCAGGCAGCGCAGACCTGCTGAAATAATACCGAGACGGCATCGCGTAAAGCTTGTCCAACGTGTTGACAACTTGCTTAAAGCCCTGGTTGCTAACTGGGCAAATATCTTTAGCGATGTGAAATGTAATGGCAAAGTACTTGCAAATAGTGGAAATAGTTGTACCCTTCTTTTTAACAAGTGTCTGCTCTTGTTCTGACATCTTCGCTCGCGCTGAACACTCACAACACATGTCACTCCCACGTGGCCGAGTGGGCTTTTAGGGAGGGGCGAACGCGCACCCAGCTAAATAATCGTATTTTCTCAATTATGCTGTTTTCATAATCGTCGCAAGCCATAATCGTACTCGCAATTAAAATACGATTAATTGCACAGCCCTACTAGGAGCAGTGGGCAGCTCCCGGGGAGCAATGGGAGTGAAGGGGGATGTCCAGTGCCTTGCTCAAGGGCACCATGGCAGGGCAGGAGGTGAACTGGGACCTCTCCAAGTAGCAGTCCACACTCCATGTTTTAGGTCTGGTCGGGGACTTGAATCGGCGACCCTACAGCTCCCAGTCCAAGCCCCTACTAACTGAGCCACTGCCGGAACTAGTGAAACAATTAATAATACGGAGGCGTGTGGTGCAGTGGGTTGGTGTTCGGATCAGGGGGTCACAGGTTCAAACCCCACTGCAGTCAGCATGTCGTTGTGTCCCTGAGACCCTTCACCCCAAATTGCTCCTGTGGGGATTGCCCACAGTATTGACTAAGTCGCTTTGGATAAAAGCGTCTAACAAGTGACATGTAATGTAATAATGAGCAATTCTTAGCTTTAGTTTACCTTGTGGTTTTCCATGATGCTTTTGGTTGAGCATACACTGGGTATTTAAATGAATTTTGAGATGTGGTTTTTAAAAAAGTCTTAAATGTAACTTGGTGAACCCAGCAATGAAATGATCGATTCCCTTTCAGCCCTGCAGAGGGAGTCATTGAACTGTCCACCAACACAAAGAGCACCTTCCACATACTGTGTTTTTGTTATGCTGAATTTTAAGTTTATTTGAACATGAATTGAAAACACTCGTTGACTTAAATCCATGGCAGCTGTATGGTCTGTATTTACACAGGTTATGGGCTCATAATGTTTATGTGTAATATTTCGACTTTCATCATTTCTGATTCTCTGGTCTCTTCCCTCCATGATTATTGGATCAGTGTCTCATCACACCAGAAGCAGTACACTCCAGGCAGAAGTGGGAAAATGGCATCCGCAATTATACTAATTTCAGTTTTCTTTACATGAGTCTAAATGGATGTATTCCCTCTGCCAAAGAGGTTGTGTGTTTTAGTGTGGTTTGTTTGTCAGCAGGATTACTGAAAGGTGGTCGAAGGGTGCAACATGACGCAAGGAAGGGCCTGTTACATTTGATTAATAATACATTTGATTTAAGGCGCCTTTCATGACACCGTACAATGTGTTAACTATTCTAAGCGGTAAAAGCAACATGATACAAACACGAACATACCATCATTTTTGGGAGGATTCAAATCACGAGGTGTAAAAACAACACATTTTTCACTTTTAGGCATTGGCATTGGTAGAGCTCTATACTCTTATAATACCCTGGACACTACTTTATTATGTAGTCTGTAAAATATGAACATTAAAAGATACAGAGTCCATCGTGATATCCAGAAATCTATGGACGACCAAATGAATTAAATTAACCTGAGAAAAAGCAGAGTATCAACAAGTTTAGTTGTTTTTACATTTTGGCTTGATAATCAAAGAGTTTCATCAAAACATATTTAAGATTTTCTGAATAGATTTGTAAATAATGCTAGCATTTGGAAAGGTTTTCTATGCAATATGTGACGAACAGCGTTACCCAAAATGTGATTTAGTCATAAGAATATGGCAAAAGCACATTGGGTAGTATTTGAATTTGGAACCACATTGTTGTCATCACGTTAACTCGCCACTCCTCTGTTAATAATACGTGTGTGCTAAAGCTCTGAAAATGATTTGCCGCAGATGGAAGAGGCAGTCCTCTCTTTGTGTGGGACAATCCGCTCTGTGATGCAAACAGTTAATTTCACTGGGAATCTGGCCCGGGTCCAAAGGGAGCTCCACGGGTGGTCCAGCATACTGTACAGAGAGAGGCTGGACATGTCCCCTCACCCAAACTTCATCTCCCTCTCATACACTCCCCCTTCCAGTACCTGCAGCTTTCAGCCCCTTATCCAAACTCTCAAATACACACACTCTTTACCCCATAAAGTACATACAACAATATATTACACAGTAGCATTCACGTGTTAATAAACCACTTTTCAAATAAATTCAGTCATCAAACATTTGATAAGAAAAAAGCCAAATGACTTATTTACATAATTTTGTATTCCTATTTCTCCTTATTATAATCAATCTGAGGCTTCTGTTTTAAGGATGAGCTGCCAACAGTCACAATCATCATTTACCTACATTTGATTGATTTGTATTAAGTTATAACTGAATTTATGAGGCGATATACGTCTAGTGAGTGGCCCAGTGCTTCGTATATTTTGCTGTAGTGGCCCTCGGTGAAACAAGTGTGGACACCCCTGCTCTACCCGGCTGGCCCTGACGAGGAGTGAGGCCGACACATGCCAGTAGAATGCCTCCCACTGGCAACGCTAACAATGAGTTCTTCAAAGGCAGCACCGGCTGAGGGGAAGTTTTTTTTTATTTTCCCAAAGCTCTTCTGCGTGATTTCTTCTGAACTTTCGACAGCTTTCAGCTCTCTAATGTCGGCACTTCCGCAACTTCTGACTCAGAGAGCAGATCTATTGTCTCCGCCACAGAGCTCGTATTAGGCGCATTCACACCGCAGTACTTTTCCCACAAAGGTTCATGAGAACTTAGTCCATCAGAACTCTTTAGTTCTCATGAACTAAGTACAGATCGCAATTCACACCGGAATAAATCCCTGGGGAAGATTAGGCAAATGAAGCCGCTGACGTCACTTCTTCTTCTTCTGCTTTGGGTTTACTGGCAGGCCGCAAACCACTTCACGGCGTATACTGCCGCCCAAAGTCCCCGGCCGGAAGTCCCCGGAGTTGGGGACTAGGCTTCGACTGAAGCCTTCCGAGTAAATCGCCAGAACGCTGACACCTCCTCATCTCCACCGCTCCCATGTTTTCTTTTGTGTTGCCATAAATTAGTCTCTCTGCGTTTCTGCGCTGGGCGAATGCTAATAATGCTAATGCAAGGATAA
This sequence comes from Pseudochaenichthys georgianus, assembly GCF_902827115.2. Taxonomy (NCBI): domain Eukaryota; kingdom Metazoa; phylum Chordata; class Actinopteri; order Perciformes; family Channichthyidae; genus Pseudochaenichthys; species Pseudochaenichthys georgianus. Next base: position 38,483,765 of record NC_047508.1, read on the forward strand.
TAAAATGGCGGCTTCACAAAACGTTTTGTGAGTTTTACGGGGCGTGGTTTGCAATCCGCCCAGCCAATCAGACAGAGGAACCTTTTTCTCCCACGAAAGTCCCTGCTCTCTAGCAGGGACTGAAAAGGGGGTGAACTAATTTTAGTACCGGCTCTTTTTGGTGTGAACGCGACAAAAGAGTTCTCATGAACCAGAGCCATATGGCTCTGTCATGAAGTAAGTTCTCATGAACCTTTGTGGGAAAAGTACTGCGGTGTGAATGTGCCTAAATTGACTCTTCAAGAGTAATTAGGATTGGAGAAGTGTCTGCGGCGGCTAGCACCCGAGTTAGCATTACTGCTAAACGTTAGCCTGCAGTTGGACTAAAATCCGCCAAGTCCCACCTCCTCCTTACTCAGGTTAGTGAGGGGACGTTGAAGACGTGTGTGTGAGGGAGCAGCGTCACGCTGGACGAACGGAGACACTTGTGATCATTATATGCACAAAACAGCGCAAATTGAGAGTTTTACCGGGGCGGCGGTGGAGGTTGGAGCTGCTTCGGAAAGCGAAAGAGTTTTGATTGTTATTTTATTTCCCTCGGTGAGTGAAGCAACACGCTACATGCTAGTTACTGCCTGCATGCTGCGGACCTCGTGGTGTGTTAGCCACCTAGCTCTTTTGAGAGTTCAGTTACATTGAGCAAATATGAGTTATGGTTGATAGAGTTACAGTAGCTATATATTGTGTATTACTATACAGTGATAACAAGCACTAGACATTTATTTCGTTTACTACAATGTTTTGAGCATTACTGTTTAAACTGTAAATGCTTATCTTGATCTACATTTCATGATTTCATGGTTATTGACGTCAGTGTGTTTTTAGTAGTGCATTTAGAATGAATCTTTTATTTACAATGTAACAGTTTTCCATATTATGGTATATAATGTGTTGTATATTTGCATTGATAATGTAACACTGCACAGTTATGATATTTGATGAACATGTGTTGAAGATACATTTGCAATGTTTTAAGCCGTGTTATATTACAGAGGCTGGGTTTTTTATGATACCCTTGAATTCTGAATTGTGGACTCTGGATGTTCTCCCTGATGAGGGATGGCGAGCTACCAATGACAACCTGAACACCTCATCTTTCCGCTACCAGTGGTAGGATTTTGAGGACCTTACAGGAACTGATCAAAGAACTATTTTCTTTTGGGGGTTTATTTTAATTTTATTTGGTCTGCAGCTCGGAGGCCTTGGCACTCACCGTCCACAGCAATTAACTCACTGAGAGTGGCCACTGTTTTTTTTTTTTTTTTTTTACATTGTTTGCTTTATTTCTAAATTCAACAGGCTTTTGCTCTTTTTCAGATGACGTACAAAACGTGTCCTGCTCTTGTTGAAGTTGAACATCTTGGCAACGTTGACTAGACGTTTACAACATTTGAATGATGGCACTGTTTTCCTTTGTGAGCACATGACATCAATGGATGCTTAATAAGGGCAGATAATCCAAAATGATATTTTTTTGGAAAAGGTTATAAGGTTTTTAAAACTGGCGGATTAGAAGAATAAGAAGCATGAATTGGAGCAGCTAGAAATAACACAAAGCTCTGATCTTTCTTGATAATTCTTCTGTTTTACGACTTCAAGGGGGATTATTACCCCTTTCATTGAGAGGGTGTTTTTCTGTATGTTTTTTAGATGCCCAGCGCAGATGTGTTAGAGGCTGATTTGTCTTGATGATGAGAAACCCTGCAGGCTCCTCTCCTGCTATAAAAGGATTAGTGAAGTCTGGCACTCTTACATAACAGCTGCAAGCTCCTGGGCTGAACAGTCAAATGTAAAACTCTCCACCAACTCTTTTATCCTTTTAACGGCCGCTTTACTCCATGGTGTCATCTGCCAAACTCTGGATGGATATATTGTGTGCCTACATCTTTATTAACCTACAGGCTGCACATTTCCTAGAGGTATTAACTGCTTTTGCTGAAATATCTTGAGAACTATTTGATGGATTGGCAAGAAATTTGGTTTAGTAATTCATGGTTCCCAGATGATAAATCCTTGTACTTTGGTAATCTTCTGACTATTCCTCTGGAGCCACCATGAGGTTCACTTTTATGGGTTTTTTTATGGGAAATGTGTGAACAACTACTATAGATTGCCAAGAATGAATTTGCTGATTTCATAGCACCAACACTAGCTCGAAGATGCTCATACATTTATGACAAAGACCCTGCTCAAATTATTGCAATCCCATCAGCCTCAGCTGTATTTTATGGCTTTGTTTAGCACTTATTAGCAACTGTTAGCATGCTAACTTCCTAATGTGATAGACATTGCACCTTGCTGAATGCAGCCTAACAGAAACAGCAGCATGTCTATAGATTTGTTTTTCTTGTATTGTTAAGCCAACAGCAATGCCTAAGTGTCATTAGAGTACATGAGAAAGTATGACACAGTCTGTTGGAGTTAATATCCCTCACACTCTAATGCAGGGGTTCCCAACCTTTTTTCCCCAAGAGCCCCCCTAAATGACTACTGTTGGAAGTTGCTGTGTGTGTGTGTGTGTGTGTGTGTGTGTGTGTGTGTGTGTGTGTGTGTGTGTGTGTGTGTGTGTGTGTGTGTGTGTGTGTGTGTGTGTGTGTGTGTGTGTGTGTGTGTGGTAATTAAAGTTTCAAAGTCTCAAAAATGCTACACCTCGTCATAAACTGGATGAATGTGGAGTATTTTGTTAAAGGAGGATGAAAGCATAATTAAGGAGCACTATATATTTGGAGTGACTTAGCATTCATTCATTTGGATTCCCGCTGTATGAAGAATTTAAAGGACGGAGCGAAAGTGGAAACAATTCACAAAGGGATTAAACTGTTAAAAACACATGCTCAAAGTAAGCCGGGTTTTGCCGATGTGTTTATGTTGATTCAAAAGTCGTAAATAATCTACAAAATGGAGGAGACCGATCTGATCGGAGCAACTGTGACAAATAATCCAACTGAAACCGGCATGGACAATGACTATGTTTTTAAAATGCGCTTATCCAGACAAGCCTGGTTTGGACACTTTACGGGCAGAAGAAACATTTCTATTAAAGAAAGAATTATACATTTCTGTCTTTGTATGCCTTTTATAGCTACTAACTTGAATTTGTATTCTTATTAATTAATCAATTATTTGTTATATTTTATTGTAATGTAGAGACAAGGCTTTTAGTGACAATCATATTATTGCGTTACAATGAAATGTTAAAAAAAAATTCTCAGAATTAGAATATTTGTCCTGTATTTTTCTCCCCTCCTCTTAGCAGACATGTATCGAGACCTAAGCGTGACTAAATATACCACAAGAAGAAGGTCCTTGGGGACGTCAGAGGCACAAAGCATGCTGGGTAATTGAACACACACTTGGCTGAACTTGACCTCTTCCATCCTCCCTTGGTGTTCATAGCCAATACATGTACGTTAATGTGCTGCTTGTTACACCTTCTACGCCCGAGTGGAGGGTTAGTCAGCAGGATCTGCCCAGGGTCAAATACAGGTTCACTTGTTAGCATTCTGACCTTTCTGAAGCCTGGACTGTCGCTTTAGCAGCGTCATGACTACACAAAGTTGGTTTTACCATTATGGTATGAGCTAGCGTTGTATGGTGAGTGTGTTGGAGAGAAACTTTGGGATTTTAACCTTTGCAGACCATTTACATGCACAGAACCCTACCCAATACAGGAGAGGGAAACCACCAAAAAGCATAATAGGCCCCTTTAAATCAGATCACTTTTTTGCATTTTCCAGATATTTAGATTTCTGGAATTTGGATTTTGGAGCCTTAGTATGAGCAGAAATGTCGATAATAATTTCTTATTGCATCAGACTGTAAGCTCAGCTAAACTAAGTATGGTGTCTCAAAGTTATATATTTCTGTAAACTATGAAGACAATTTTAAGTAGACTTTTCGTCCTCATTTTCTCTTCCAAATTCATTTGGTTAACTTGGATGTTTTTTTTAACTTGTCTGACCAACAGGTTTCTCGTGTTTTTCGCTGCATCTGCCCTCTTTTTCATGTTTTTGCCCCGTTCCCACATGTCATCAAGGAACTTTGGTGCAAACAAATGTTATTATTACCAATAGGAATGGCGGCCAAAACTAAGAAAATAAAGACCATGGTTGTTTTTTAAACTGGAATTCACTAATGAGTACGTTTTATTTTAAAGAAAACTCAATTGGCCCTTTTGAGACGCGTCCCAAACTCCAAAACCACTCAAGCTCAAGGAAGGAGATCAAATGGGACACCAAGTGGAGACGAGTAGGGAGACTTTTGTCTTTTGCAGCGCTGCGCTTCACAGAGGCTCCACTGTTTGGTGCCCAGAAGAGAGCAGTAAGACAGGCAGAGGGGCCCCTTCTCGACAAAATGGAGCATAAACACAAGCCTTTATTCTGCTGTTTGGACCTGCCATCCGAACAGCAGCTGGTCATTAAATTAACATCACAGCAGGCGCGCGCCCTGGCCCTTGCTTCCCGGTGCACTGAGGAGGAAACTCATTCTTTCAGGGGATACCAGGTCAAAAAGCAGGGGCGGCATCGACCCGTCCCAGCTGCCTTGGCGTTGAGGAATGGGAACAGTCGCCGTTCCAGTGTTTTGCTGAATGGACAACCTTCTAATCCCTGGCAGCCGTGGAGGACAGAGACAGATTTGCTTTTTGTTTTTGATGTTGTGCCACTTTCTCGTCATATCCACCCCAAGGACCAGACTGAGGTCCGAGCCAAGCCCTCTGACCGCCACCGAGGCTGCGACACGTTTCACTGCAGCGAGGCTCTGTTGGCCCCGAGCATCACACGCATGGGTCTTGCACCTGCTCCGGGGAAATGATTTGAGTACGATCCCCAATGGTCTTCCATTTGAGAGATTTGTATGGTAGCACTGCACTTCCTGGCTCTTGAACCAAAGCAGTAGATTAGCCCCAAACTGAAACACTGAACAAATAAAATAAATGTAATACAGTATTTTACCTTGAGCTGGTTCAACGTGTGTGAATACATTTCTTTATCTAAAAAAACTATTCTAAAAAATAATTGTCCCCAACTCAACAGATCGAGAAATACGGATAAAACCCCTCCAAAAAACCGAATAAATAGAAAGTGTATCTACTGATGGTTGTTAAAAATCTAATCTCGGTTTTGTTTTTTGTACAAAAGATACACAAGTGAGCATCAGGCCTCTAATGTCAGGCACTTGTAATGTAAAGTTAGAGTTTACATGAACTGGTTTGAATACCAAGAGAAATACCCAAAAGTGTAAATTAAACAATTTATTTTTAATAGAAATGTAGTAATTTTGAGATATTTACAGAAATGTTTGCACTGTGGCTCTTCTGCCTGTCTGCCCATCCATCTCCCATCAGAGCACGAGGGTCCACAACCTTTCCCCAGCACATAGCTGCAGATCCTCCTCAGGGAATCTCTCACAGTTCTGGGTCAGCTTGCATTGACGGACATTGATCATACACAGACCAGCATAACATGGGGTGTAGGTGGGCTTCGGTAGTGAACTTTACCAGCAGCATGAAAAACAGGATTCAGTAAGCATTGCAAGTAGCTGCAACACTCACTGTCGCTGTGCCGAAGAACCTGAGCAACATATTCATTTTACACATCTGCTTTATGCTACGATTTCCATTTCTATATAATCGTTTTGTGGTGCTTTTTTTAGCCTTGTTTAATAGTACAGCAGGAGATAAACACTAACGGAAGAGAGAGAGGGGAAGACATGCAGTTAGGACAGAGGCTTAGCACTTGGTCCCGTTTTACCAGGTGAGCTCCGGATTTTCTATTTGTATTGCGTTTAACATCTTCTCTCCCTCCTCACTTGTCACTGTTTTTATACCATTCTCTTCAGTCGGCTGCTAAAACAAAGGCGAACATTGCATAAAAGAGAGGAGAAGACACTTGCCCCTTCATTGTAGTATTTAAGCTTAAAGGTGGGGTAGGTAATTCACTACATTACATGCTTTGACAATAGAGAACCGCAGTGACGCGTCCTAAAACCCGGAACTAAACTCCTTCCGGTTCCTTCGTCAGAAAGCAACGCAATTTCTCTGTAGGATTTTGGAAAATAGCTGGAAATAAGGTCTGTGGTTGAAACACATTTACGAGACGGATCACGTTTTGTTCAGCCGGATAATCTCCACATGTCTATCCTACTTTTATAATTTTATAATCATAAATCTAGTCGCCAGAAGCAAAATGCTAACTTTATGCTATAAACGAACTACAGCAGGGTCGCTGCTTCAACGTCACGCCAACTTCAGATCCATATTCAAACATACAGATTCTAAATGGTACAAGTTGAAGCGTTTGTTTGAACACTTTGCAGGAGGCAGGGACTTGCTTTCAAGCAGAACAGAAACTAACTTAGAGGAGTGTTTACGTGTTCGGTGTAATGACGTAAAACGGCCTGGACAACTTCTGTAGTCCTATTCAGCCACTTGGTAACAACCATCGATTTTCAGACACGTAAACTCTTCAGAAATCACCAGCGGGGTCCCTGCTGATGGATTGAATGTCGTAGAACAAAACGTGATCCGTCTCAAACACAGACCTTATTTGGAGCTATTTTCCAAAACCCTACACTCAAAGAAATAACTCATTGGATTAACTCAATTTTATTGTTGGCAGGTTTTCCATCCAATAAATATATGTGGCTCAAACTCAAACTAATGGCATCCATGCAGTATAATGTAAATGAGTTAGTCCAACTCAAATTTTTCAAATAGAGTTTAAGTAAAATGATAACATTACCTTTATGAATTTAAATAATGCTAGTCCACCTAAATCCTATTTAATTAATTGAAAATGAAATAATGAGGTTAAATATAATTTAATAAAAATGTGTTACATACAGTTACAATACAGAAAAGCACAGAACAAATGATTGATATAACGGCTCAATCTGCTCTGATTAGGAAACTCGTGAATAAAATGACAACAATGAACTCATGAGTCACTTCTTTTTCACATTTCAATCGAACAACTTGATCTTCAGACTTTCGATTTTACCATTCAGCTTGTGCCCATCCAGATTCATCACTACCTTCTGCATGAACTCGAAGGTGTGTTTGAGGTTGTCCGGAAAGCTCAAATCCAGGGCATAAATAAGTCCCAATAGCATGACAAACCCCACAATCACGCTGCCCAAATTGTCCATGACTATATTGCCTTCGATGACAATTCCCACGTCCTCTGGCTGCCCATCCACATCTCTTTGAAGTGTGTATATGCCCATGACTGTGTTTGCCATGTCCCTCTTGGCATCTTCAGAGGCAGAGGCCTGAACAAAGACACAAACATACAACACATGTGTTAACTAAAACCTGAATTACTACATTTTATAGAAGCAGATTTACTTATGTGGCTCTCCTAATTGATCAAAACTGTTTTAGACTAACCCTCTGGTATCACTCAAATGTACTACCCTATTTGGCCACTCAGGATATAAATGTCCACTTTCAAAAACTTGAATGATAAAATGATATGATAACAATATTATATTTAAATATTTTTCCCACACTTTTTGGGAAGTGTGGGAACATTTTTTAAATGGACAATTAGTGTAATTTGTACAGTGTATTCAAGACCGATTAGAAAAATTGAAATTCCAAAAAGTATCTAGAAAAAACACAAAATCATTATAGCCAAATCTGACGTGAAAAATTACCAATTTGGACAAAAATGTCCAGAGTGATACCAGAGAAGGTTAGGACCTCCAACACAGAACTAAATTAAGCTTGTAAGAAAATGTTTGCATAAATAAGTTATAAAGATATATTCCTGTACATTCTGTTTGATTATCAACTTTATCTTATTTATTCATTCAGGTATTAAGTTATTTGTTTACATCCCTACTTAATCATGTAATTTGTTGTTATTCCTGTAGTTAATTATGCATTTACCTACTTATTTCGATATATATTTGATTATTTATTCTTTAATCATTTATTTCCTTGATTTATGTGATTATGTAATTATTCCTTTAACAATTTAGTAATTGCTGCATTCACATACCTTTTTAAACATGAATCTATTGATTAATATATTTCTGTATGTCAGCATTTATTTATTATTTTATTTATGTATTTATTTAATTATTTATAAGTTCTTACATATGTATTCATGTCCATATTTATTCATTTATAGATGTATTTATATATAAATATTTATTTCAGCATTCATTTATTATTTGTATTTATTTCCAGATATATTCATGTTTTAATTCACATTTGTATTTATCAATTTTATTCCTATGTTAATTTATAGATGTATTTATAGCTGTATAAATGTATTAATTCACTTTTTCCTATATTTATTTAAACACTTGCCCGATTAAATTACTTCTGTATCTATTTATTATTATTATTTTATTTCTGTATTTATTCATTCTTACATATATTCATTCCTATATTAATGTATAGATTTATTTATTTCGGCATGTATTTATGATATGTGATAACATATAAACAGGAATAGGGTTGTGTGCCATATAATTTTCTTATTATAAATGTAAGTAATGGTGGTTATAATTGTGGGTAACACTGTTAACCACTACATTGAAAACATATTGTGATAAACATACCTGATACTCCTTAAAAAAAGAGTCTGGATCCTCGTCGAGGTAGATCGCGATGCTTCGCAGGATGCACCCCCTCTTGATGTGGATGTTTTCAAACTAGCAGGGGCGATAAATCAAAGACAATTAAGCACAATGCATGTGCAACACAGCAGGTAGTCTACAAAGTAGAGGGCTGTATCTGTCGTGTGTGTCCCTAAGCAGGACTCCTTAACCCTACCTTTCCACAATAAGCTATTGCCTTAAAAACACTATAAAAGCAGACAATTTCTTAAATGTGTTCATACGAGCATGGACAAAAACAATACAGTGAAAAACGAGGTTCTCTGCATTTATACTAACCGAATCTGATATTGCAAGGGCTTCCTTGATTTTGTGCCCCTTCAGTCCTCCTTTGGTCTTGAAGATCTTCAAGAGCTTGTCTGAGAAGTGGTCCAGCTGCCACATGAACTTTGATTGAAGTGGTGATGTTGTGATCCTCAAAAACTCTGCATTCACCTTAAAAATATTATTAACAAGCACAATACAACCAATTGTTACTTGTTTATTAGAATCACAACCATGCAAGGATGTAGACATGAATCACAAAGGACAATAATAAAAGACTGTCAACAAATACAAATATTTACTTACTTCACTCTGCTGAAACAGAGCAGGCCATCTGCATTTGAAGTCCCCTATCAAAGGCCTTTGCTCCACAATCTCAAGGCGTCTGTGGGAGAAGGTTTTTTCCATTTTTGCTTTTATCACCACTTCATTGTCACGCTTCTTCAGTTCTGACAATAAGGCAATTCTCTCGTTCTCCAAGCTTTCTGTGGTTTCGCCTTTTGGGTGCAGAGGATTGTAGTTAACTTCAGCTTTTCTTGGTTTTTTTATGTTTGCTGCAGCTTTGCCTTGGCCTGTTTTCTTGTGCTTTAAGGAGTTCACAAGGATTTCAGGATGTCCAAGACGGGCAAGCTTTGTACGATAGTTTTGCCTTTTGTACTTAAGAGACTGTTTCCACCCCCCAAATCCTGTCTTGGATCCTAGCTGCCCCAAACAAGGGTGGGCCCTCGTCAACGCTGCAGCTACCTCTTCACACTGATAGTCTTTCGGATATTTTGTGAATTTGATCATTTCTTGGGCTAGGCCATCAAGAATGACTCCTTTCAGCTTTAGGCCAGGCTGGAAGTATGTACCAGTTGTCTCAAACTCTGCATTCTTTAGATGAAGCTCAAATTCAGCCTCGTAGGTGAGCTTAGGAACCACAAAAACTGTGGGCCAGGATAACAATTGTGAGGCCTGAGCTTCAGGGGATGGTTGTGGGGTTGACGTATACACCATATCGTCACTGCAGCATGAGGCTATTGATGATGCAGGGATTAGAGGCTCTGAGCTTCCAGTAATTGAGGTCTTATCAAATGAGTCAACTGTGTACAAAGTGATGGGGGGCTCAATATTTGACAATATAGGAGAGTAAATTACTTTCAGTGTGCTTTTATCCTGAATTTCAGACAGATGTAAGATTCATGAACTCGTTAAAGTCAACATCCATGTATTGCAGACGGAAGTCCTCTTTCAATTGAAGAGATGTCTTGACAAATGTGTGCAGTTCTCCAACTGTTGCTGGGATTCCCGCATCCAGGGTCAGTTTTCTAGAGTCAGACTGGTCGGCAAAGATGATGCGCAGAAGCGCCCGACCTGCCATTATGGAACACCTTTTAATCTAGAGCAGAAACAAGGTGAAAGAATAACAAGAAAGAAACACATTAGGATTGTATCAAAGATGAACATACAAATGGTTTTACAGTTTTTGTCAGAGCCTGCTATCCAGAGCTCACACTATTTAGGTTTAAAAATGATACTCACCTTTAACAATGATGAATCTTTTCAACATTACCATGCGCAAACTCCCAACCATGTAGTCTGCAAGGGGATAGGGGTCTACCAAGTCAGCAAGCTCAATAACGGCAACCTCTGTATTAGGCGATGCAGACAGCTCAAAAGCACCATAATGCTCTCTGTTCCAAGCACATGCGTCTTTTACCAGAAAACACAACTTCTCCTTAACAATGCAAAGTTTAATGATCTCATGGAATTTAGGCAGTCCATCTGCAGATCCATGTACAATAATCATCCCCTCGCAGTAACGTATACCCAAGCTAGACACATATTTTGCCATATGAACCTCAGTCACATCTGGGAAACTTTGTTTCAGTGTAGACACGACTCCCTCATTAAGGACATCAACAGGCAGGATTGAGACATGTGTGACCTCCAAGGATGACTTCTTGACACTGGAGGAATGTGTGTGATAGGCAAGCATGAACTGGTGTTTAGTAGCTAGTGAACGAGGTATGTTCTTAAAGCAATTGGTGTGACGAGCAACCTGCTTGAAGAAGCTATGTTTAGCCTCAAATCTCATTGTCCACAGTGCAATTAGAGGCCCGAAGCAACGAATCATTTGCGGATAGTGCTCTAAAAAGTGATGTTTTGGTATGAGCTTTACATGTGGAAAGAGTTCAAGATAGCGCTGTCTATGATCATAGATCTTGGCTTCAAGATAAGCAATGGTCTCATCTGTGTGAACAGGGGCCACAACCAACTCAACTATGTCCTTAAGATCTAGAATTAGCTGCCACGCTGGTTCACCTTCTGGTAAAATGTGCCCGATCACAAAGGGAAGCAGTCTTATTAAGGTCCAGTTTTCATGGGCATTGCCACCTATTGTGTTTCTAGATGTGAAAGAGCGTGGTATGGCATGAGGGCGATTGGTTCTGTCCCCCCATTTGTACGGAAATGTCTGAATCAATGTGGTGAGCCTTTCAAAAGTGAAGTATTTTTTGGAGATAAACAAACTCATACAACGAGCCAGTTCAACTGGTACAACACCTTCAAAAAGGTCGTGCACAATGTCAGGAGGATAACCAGTAGTTACATGAAAATGGGAAAGGTGCTCTGTTAAAACACACTGCTTTTTTACACCACAGCAAATAGTTGCATTCTCCTGAGCAGACTGGACATGAACATCATGGATGTCTCTTGTTCTCAGTTGGAAAGCACCTGACTGGACATCCTTAGTCTGAAAATCTGATTTGACGCCAGTACAAAACCTGCATACTGACCCAGCTGAAAAACTCTCAACAAATCCCCCGAGCCCATGGGCTCCAAGATTGTCAGCTATAACACACTGGACAGAACCTTTAACAAACTGACCAAGCTGAGCTATAAATACACCGTGCTGTTCTAATATGCTTAAGTCTTGCAAGAGAGGCTCCAACACTTTTCCATAGCCATAGGTCTTAACATCATCAGATTTGCATAGAACAGCTAAATAGATTGAGTTTAGTGTTGAATGGGAACCTGGTGGCAAATTACCCAAAACCCAATATACACCACAAAGTTTGTGTGTCTTTCGAGATGTCCCAAGAGGGTTACAAATCTCAAAATCATCAACATAAAGATTTACAGAGATTCTCAAACCTTCATCAGAAAAAAACGAATTCTGTTTATAGTACTCACCGTCTCTTACAGTTCTGTACTCTTGGGGAACAGCCAATAGCCGCTGTTGCGTTTCAATATGTTCAAAGACACCTTTATGAGAGAGCAAATGTTGCAAAGACTTTAACAGAGGGATATATTGAAATGTCCTATTCCTCTGGGCATCTAGTATGTACTCAACCGGCTCTAAAACACCAAAATGAGATGTATAGTACTGTGTACGTTTATATGCTGTAGCAAGAGGGCCATCCTTTGCAATAGCTGTGGCCAATGGACTAGAATTGCATAGAGCAGTGGAAAGTTCACCAACTACTGAATCTTCAACCTGTAGTTTATGGCTCTGTAATACATCAGAAACAATAGCTCTAGTGACAGGCAAAGATGGTGTACTTAATATGTAGTGAAGTTCAGAAAGGACTTCATCAATAACTGTCTTTGGAATGTGAACAATATTTTCCAACTTCAATAAAATGCATGCAATTTTTTCTTCGATTAAATTTGGAAGGTGTATTTCTGAAGCATCACCACAACTTAGTGTTTCATATTCCTGGTCTACATCGACAGACTCTGTTGGACCAACTGCAGAACTGTGTGACTGATCCAACTCACCACTTGTACTGACAACATTGGCTATAAAGTCTTTAAGTGAATGTTGTCTGTGTTTCCTATTTTTGTGTGTGTTGAATGTACTGTAAATGTTAGTTTTAAATGTGCATCCTAGAAACATACATGGTACAGTTTCATTATGCCTGAGATGTCCATTAATATGTTGGAAGAAATCTTTTTCTGTTAAGTCTCTACGTGAGCACACATGACACTGAAATGTAGGTAATTCTACTGGCTTTGGTGTTAGCTGTTTAGCATGAGTTTTGTATGTGTGATTTAAAAGCTTACTCCATGTGTCAAACGAACATGGGCAATCAGTATATGGACATGGATAGCGACAACTGCCCCTTAAATGTGAATGTGTCTGCCGGAAATGTTTTAACAACAAATACCTGCTAGCTAGTTCCAAACTGCAGTGTTTGCACTGCCACATGCATAACCTGAAAAAGAGAAAAAATAGAATTAGCAATTGACACAACTGACAATGTCACAGATCAGCTTGTGCAAGTATTGTGAAAGTAGCCGTGTACTTACCATAAATAAGAGGTTGCCCCAAGGTGCTTGTTAATGCTGATCAAACTGCAAAAAACAACAAAAATATATTAGAGGTGTGATTAAAAGGCTTATATATTTGAATTTTCACAGACAACACATAATTGCCTAATATTGCACAACCCAAAAAAAAAAGGATAACAGATCACACTTTAAAATTAAGAGTCTAGTAGACATTTTATAAAGCAGGCCTACATTTCTGGGTGCCTGCTTGTGAGTGAGGTTACCCATGCAAGATTCACATATATATTATCTCATTATTTATATTAAATATATGGCAGTAAAAAACTCAACTCAACTGAACTCCTACAGAAACGAGTGGCTCCGCCTGTCCTCCTCTGCCTGCCTGCACTAAGGCCAGGAGAGATGGACAGACCTGCTGAGCTTTATGATAGAAAATGGCAGCCCTTACTGGGCTGCATGCAGGCTCTGCCTCCTATACTGTTACCTCATGCACTTGAATTACTCTTTGTATTTTTTGGTTGAATTTAAACTGAATTTCGGTGTACTGTGTTCAATGACAATAACATTAAATATAATGTAATATAATCTAATGATCTCCATTATCCAGTATTCAATGCTAACCGTATCTAGCAAGCTAGCTAACAAACCAGTTATCTGGCTAGCTAGCTTGCTGCTTCACCTCATGCACTTGAATTACTCTTTGTATTTTTTGGTTGAATTTAAACTGAATTTCGGTGTACTGTGTTCAATGACAATAACGTTAAATCTAATGTAATATAATCTAATGATCTCCATTATCCAGTATTCAATGCTAACCGTATCTAGCAAGCTAGCTAACAAACCAGTTATCTGGCTAGCTAGCTTGCTGCTTCACCTCATGCACTTGAATTACTCTTTGTATTTTTTGGTTGAATTTAAACTGAATTTCGGTGTACTGTGTTCAATGACAATAACGTTAAATCTAATGTAATATAATCTAATGATCTCCATTATCCAGTATTCAATGCTAACCGTATCTAGCAAGCTAGCTAACAAACCAGTTATCTGGCTAGCTAGCTTGCTGCTTCACCTCATGCACTTGAATTACTCTTTGCATTTTTTGGTTGAATTTAAACTGAATTTCGGTGTACTGTGTTCAATGACAATAACGTTAAATCTAATGTAATATAATCTAATGATCTCTACTATCCAGTATTCAATGCTAACCATATCTAGCAAGCTAGCTAGCTTGCTGTTTAGACCCAACTAAAAACGGAGCAAAAATATAACACCGTGGTTTTCAAATATTCTTGTCGATATTATGAAAAGGCATTACTTGGAAACAGGGAACATTCTAAACTACTAGAAAAAACAAATACTTACCAAATAATAGACTTTCCACCGTCAGTTTCTCCAGTCAGTTTCCACAGTCAGTGTAGGACAAAAGGCGGCAAATGACAGCATGGATGTTGCGCATGGGCAAAGGGGATGTGCAAAGGGGCGGTCCCCAATGAAAACAATTCATTTTGAGTTGCTCTGTCTTAAATACATTTAATAAGTGAATTGATTAATGTAATTTGTGTTACATTAATGAACTATACTTAGGTTTATTTCTTAAATAAACATATTTAAGTAAAGTGAAACAATTTTTAATGTGTCAAGTCTAAGAAGGGCTTGAATCATTTTTTTGAGTGTATGGAGAGATCGCATTGCTTTTTGTCGAAGGAACCGGCAGTGGTAAAAATGCTAACTTACTTCCGGGTTTTAGGACGCGTCACTGCGGTTCTCTATTCTTACCAACCCTACCTTTAACATTGCACTGTATATAACCAAAACTTAAACGTGTGTAACTCATCCCCATCCAACCATTAATTTAGATCACTCAGCCTCTATATCAGGGGTGTCAAACTGAATTTTATCGCGGGCCACATTAGAATTATGGTTGCACTCAAAGGGCCGGTGGTAACTTTAAGACCATATATATAGATAATAAATATAAAATAATGTATAATTTTACAATATTTCCTCTGCATTGGATTATTATCGGATAGGGTAATAACTTAATAATTAACTATATCTGAAAGCAGAAGTCCAGGGAAAATCATTGCAAGTCTCTTCATTGCGTATGTCACAAAATGAGATGCATTGTGGGACATGTAGTTTATGGGCAACGTTCTCCTGTAAAGCGGCACGTAACATTATAATAAACTTATTATATTCTTTGCAAGCTCTTGTGGGCCACATAAAATGGAGTGGCGGGCCGGATTTGGCCCCCGGGCCTTGAGTTTGACACCCCTGCTCTATATGATCCTTTAGCTTCCCAACCATTTTTTTTTTAGATGTAATAGCATTTTATATTTGACAAACTCTGCTCCCATCACTGCTTCTCTGGCTTCCTGTTCCCGGCACTTTGTATTCAGCAGCCTCGTCTCTGACTGAGCACCGTGTTGGTGAAACGAGGGGGGGCAGCACAGACCGCTGGGCAATGAGGTCGGAAAGACCAGAGAAGCGAAAGAGGTCAGAGAGAGGAAGTGACCACAACGCTACTGTGTCCGCTCCTTCCAATAAAAGTTGCCTCCACATGAAGGGCTCTCGGGGATGAAGTCACATGAGGACAACTTTCTTCATTTCTTACTTCTGTTTGAACTCAAAAATACGCCACGCAAACGTCTCCTCTTGCCTCCTGGGATTTAAAACTCACCGTGAAGAATGGAAGCTCTTAATGTCGCCTGCCTCTGTGATTAGTCGACTGCTCAGAAGCTTTAACTGTATTCTCTTCAGGCTGGTTCTTATCTCGCTGTTCCACTCTGTCTTTCATCTTGTGCCTCAGAAGTCTATCAGACACAAAGACGTGTCTCTTGGGAGTGTCTGTGAGGTTGGAGCATGATGGGATGTGGGGTTTTAAAAGCTGAAGCTCTTTTGAAGAGGCAGTTTGGGGTTTTTAAGAAGTGTCACTGAGATCTGTCGAAGCTGGGAGATGTGCAGGATACTCCAAAACATGCACCACCAGTATTGCCTTTCAGTAGCATGTCTATTAAAGGCTTCCAAATGACCTTTTCCATATTTTATCGTACAGCCTAGAAATGACCACCAAAGCAGGACACTTGTGAAGACCTGATTTAGCCTAAGATAGTGTTGAACCCAAGCAGGAGTTGATCGTCCACCCCCCACCCACTGAGTTGTGTCCTCTATTAACAGATGATATTTAAATGAATAAATACTGTATGTCTATCCGTACTACTTTAAGCAGTTTGCAGATAAACTGTCTGTGTTGTTTATTACAAAGCATGAATACTTTCTTGTGGAAAAAAAAGTAGCTTTCAATCAAATAACAAGATTTTTATTTGTAAGTGTATTTTACACCTCATGCCAATTTGTTCTTATCACTTAAACCATTTGGAATAGCTGCTCCAGTTATTGAACCTCTTACCAACCCAACATCGCAGGGTGTAGAAATAGCATGCTGTCACCACCAAGGCAGACTGTTAGATTGGACACAGTTACTCTTTCACAGGCTTTGGAGATACATGTAATATTTGAATGCCTTAACACAGGGGTGTCAAACTCAAGGCCCGGGGGCCAAATCCGGCCTGCGACTAAATTTCATGTGGCCCGCAAGAGCTTGCAAAGAATATAATACGTTCTTATACAGTTACATGAAGAGAATTATTTGCCCTGGACTTCTGCTTTCAGACGTAGTTAATTACTAAGTTATTACCCTATCCGATAATAATCCAATGCAGAGGCAATAATGTAATATAATACATTATTTTGTATATATTATATATTTATACATGTATATTTATATGGTTACAACCGGCCATTTGAGTGCAACCTTAATGCTAATGTGGCCCGCGAGGAATTTGAGTTTGAAACCCCTGCCTTAACAACTAGGGAAACTATCTGCCAGGAGGTGTGCATGCATGTATTAAGCATGCTTGATGTGCACTTCAATGTCATGCACATTAATAGGAATACATGTTTTCAAGAAAGAAGCGCTGCTGCTGTTTGTTCCTTTTATTTATTGTTTCCTGTCATTGAACATGAATACTTAATGAAGGCGTCTCATGACTAAAGCCTACACACACAGCCGACACCAGGGTTGCACATATGGACACTGCTACTGCAGACACAATACTCACTATTACTAACCAGATAACGGACACATTGCTATTGCTTTTGGAGACTATGCAGACTGATGCTGAGAGATTACACAGGGTATGTTGCGAATGTGTTAGCATGTTAGCATGACAGAGTGTTGTTGGGTTCAGTCGAGGCGTTGTGGTCCAACCGGGTCTCTCTCCCGTCGCCTGATGAAGTTGCAGAGCTTCATTCCCGGGCATAAATCCTTGTGCAAACTACATCGTCCGCCCCGAAAGTCTGCAGGAAACAAAAAGATAATCGTAGATTTTAGATAAATGATAGTGAGTAGCCATTACAGCCAGCTGGCAACGAAATGTTAAATTACCTTCAAGCTGTTTTACATCTTCAACAAACACCTGTTATAGTCAGTCTCGGAGGCCTTAACATGCTCCAAGTACTTGTTGCATGCATCTTCATTTTGTAGTGGTTTGAAACCAGTCTGTTTTGGCCAAATAATGTATTTGAACTAGGCGTTACATTGTTGCCAAAGTGCACTTGGTGAATTACTTTTTTTAACGTACCTCAAGATTGTTGAAAATAAGCATGAGACAATTGCCCCAGAGTGAGATGATGATACCTGTTGCTACCTGTTGGGTGATACCTGTTGGTATCTGAAATTTCTCCAAATGGACAGATCTGTTACCCAAACTGTTCTTCCTGAATTATCTCCCTGGTAACAGACACATACAAACACAACACCCCAGTATCAGGTTTCAAGAGCACAGGTTGAGGACGGATTTTGGACTAAAATGGTGCTACTAGCCTCGAGCCAATAATCCGACATACACATTTACAACATCCGCAATGGATGCCTTTGAGTACAGATGGTCAAAACCATGTCCTCAATTGTACTAATTATAAGGCCTCAAAGAAATGCAAGACGAGGCGGTGTGTGTGTAGCCGTTCAATCCATTAGATGTCATTTAGACTAGATCTTTTGAAGCACACTGGACCCTACAAGTCTAAGCGCTTTTCTAATTCCCTCTAAACACCTTTTTAAAGAAGTCTATGGTTTTAATTTGAAATGTCTTGTTTGGAGATTGTTGGGTTATGACAGTATCCCCACATTGTCACAGGATGAGGCAAACATGTCAAAGAAATCCTATGATGTGTGTGTAATAGCATCACCGTCAAAAGGATGGCCATCAATGTCGGTCATACTGCAAACTGTTGATGATGAAACCAGAAGAAACTGCTTCATAACGTAATCATGCGTCCCTTAAGATCCACAATACCAAGCTTTGAATGACTGAGTCCAATCCTCTGATGTGCCGTCATCTTTTCGTTTTATTTCAGGCTGATGAAGCCGGAGAAAATCCACTCGACTTTGCCCTTTAAAGTGTTTTCAGACTAAACCAATTAAACGGATGATGCACATCGTATGGAAATGTGCCCCACTTACAGTTGGAACTGCCACAGACACTCAGACCATTGCTTTATGGTCGCTAGTCCTCCTTTGAGGCTGAAGCTCTGCAATTGTTGGTTTTGTCTCTTTGTCTGGAGGCGTTATGGAAACAGATAGATATGATTCAGATGCAGACAGTGTTTGTTTTGGGTTTTCGAGTTGTTTGTCCCAAGAGTGTCTGGTTCCAAATATGATTCATGCCCGCTTTTTTGTGAAGAGGCTTAACATCCCTGAGGAGTTTAAGATACAGTATTCATTTCTGTGTCACAGTCCAAAGCATTTGAAAAGATTGTGTGTGTTTTGCAGTTTTTGCTCCAATCATTTTATGAGCAGGTTTATTTTTGCTACGCCGTGATGTTGTTCTAACTGATGTCCAGATATTTGGTTAATTGGTTAGTTTGAACATCTTGCAGAGTAGTTACTGAGGTTTCATATTGTTTTGCAATAGGCTATATAATACTTCAAATAGCAGTCAAATATTAACACAAAAGTGTACATGTTGCACTTATTATTCAATTGTGAGGGAAATATTTTGTTTAGTGTTTATACCAAAAAGCATTTTGTGTTTCACATAGGTCTGCCATAACTTAGAGCAGGGGTTTAAAGGTTATAGGTTAAAGGGTTAAAGGTTCCGCTTTCCTGTTGGGGGACTGTGACTAACTGCCAGAGGACTTTAACAGACTGTCTTTGTCTCTGAATCCATGTACTTGTGATTATCGATCAGAAGACGCGCGAAATAGAGGCCCCTCCCGGATTCTCCGGTAGATCGTCTGTGTTTTCTGTGTAATGCTTCAGTGAGTTGCAGGGTTTCCTCAAAGCATGTTGTGTGAATGTCTTGAGCTCACTCACGGCCGTTGGCTCTCATTAAACTCAGTGTTTGATATAAAGCGGACTCCAGCCTCCATTTCTTCCATCAACATTGCTGAAAAGAAAATCTCTCTCACATATTGGCGTCACGGACAGGCACCTTCAGATCTTTGAAACATTGGTGAGTACATTTCTATTTTGAGATTGACTCGCCAGCGTTTGAGATCAACGGTGTATTAAAATTACCTGAGAGAACTGAGCTGCTGCATTTTTTTGGGTTTCTCTACTCATTACATCTGGAGGCTAATCTATAACCTCAGGAATCGGTGTCAAGGGGACATTGTCCTGGCCGATTTCCCCGTGTTTGTTGCTGGGACAGGTGTCTACGAGCAAACACGGCCTATGTGAAAACTATGAGAATATTTGGGGCTAATGATAACCTAGGAATATCGAATTTCATCGATGTCCTCTGTGTGTGCTTCTTGGAATTAACTCACCAGGCAATTACACACAACAAATATTCAGAGAAACTTTTGAGAGATGCACCAGCAAAGTGGATTTTCTGAATTAGAAGCAATGTCGCAAGATTTGTATTTAAACAAATCGCCGAATTTAGGAGTTTTCAGAGGATAAATAGCATTTCTGCTGAGGTGCCGATTCTCCGCCCCCTGGGGAGAGCTGCACGTAGAAAAAAGGAGCATACAGCATTATCCGCGATTATTGACACTTTTGAACTAAAGAAAGTGCTCAATGTGTGGTTTTGAGAATGTTGTATGAATTGCTGATACACGAGAATTATGAGTATAGAGGGCTCTCATAATTAGTGGCCCCTCTGAAAGTCTCCCTAATTCGGATTAAAATAGGCTGGAAGAGTTTTTGTCAGGCTGAGTTGTTGAGAGTTTTTATGTTTGTTTGTCTAACTGCAGTGTTTGTTTGTATAATTGTTTCGTGTTTGTTTGTCTACCCGCCGTCTTGTGCATGCGTTGTAACAACTCATAATGAATCAGTCCACAGCCAGGGTAAAATGAACTAAAACTTCAGTTATTTCACCAAAATTAAATGACCTGAGAGAAATGAAACAATAATGTAAAGATGAAAAGCTCAAACAGCTCAATGTTGTATTATTTGTTTCATTTATTCTTAAATCTATGTATTATATGGTAATAATGAATAATAAAAAAACGTAATGTATTGAACACATTCCAAAACAAAGAAGATAAGACAGAACCAGACTCAGACATGAGGACTGGCTTATCTATAGCCAGTTGAGAAGCACTTGAGGTGCTTGGCTCTGTGAGGCCTGATGTACTTATAGGGTTCTGTTTCCTTCAAGGTTGTGTCTTCCTAGTCGAATGCAGCGGCGTAGCTGTGGGTGGGCCCGGGTGGGCCTGGGCCCACCCACATGCACGTCTGGCCCACCCACAGCCAATCAGCGCTTCATAGCGCAGAGCCGGGAAGCCCAGAAGGAAGTGCCACAAACTGCAGTTCATCTAGTGGCCGACAGGGGATGGATGCAAAAAGGAGCAATTCCCATAGACCCCCATGTTAAAATGCCCAACTTTACAGCAGAAATAAACATCTTTCTTGCCTGGATCCAATAAAACGTATTCTGGATATAGTTAGATTCCACCTTCATGACAATGGAATAGGGAGTGCATTTTTTTACCGTGAGTTTTTATAGTAAGTAAAGTAACTTTTGCCGTGAGTGAATGAAAGTATTATTTCATCTTGAGGTCTGCAGTTTAGCATGTACACATTTGCTGAATATGAAAACACTCAGTGTGTGCCCATTGTGCGACTGTCAAGGATAAACAACCTGTGCCCCCGATATATGTTGTATGTATTATTGCTACACAAACATTACATTGCAGTTTAAGTGTCGCCAACTCCGTTTAAGAGATCTCGCCCCCGTCTGTGTGAGAGGGGGCGGGGCAGTTTACACACACGCAGCCGCTACAACATGCAGCAACACACACACACGGAGGAGATGGCGGAGAGAACGCGCTCCGAGGTGTGGTTAAACTATAGCCGTGTCTATGTGGACAATACTCGTTATCAAAAGTGGAATAAGAGTTTATCATGTGAGGGCGGTAACACGAGCAATTTGTCTAAACATTTAGCAAAAGTGCTCCACATCCAGACGGAGGAATGCACCGGGTTCCACTGTCTTTCTAGCAGCTCTGTAGCCCCATCCACGAGGAACGTTTCCACGTCAGGTGTTGTGTATGCTAGCAGCAACACACCGAGTTAACTACATTATACAAACATGGGTTAATGATTAGAGGTAACTGAGTTATTTATTTGTTAAAGTTTAAGCTATTCTGTTTACAGTTCTGTCTTCACCTTATTTAATATGATTTGTTAAAACATTGTTGTTTCTTTTGATGTGAAATATTATGTATTTAATTTAATAAAAAGCAATGTTAGTTTTGTTCACAATTTGTTTAGTTAGTTTACCTTCTTTTTTTCTCCAAAAGAACCGATAAAAGTAATGTTAAAGGACCGGATCGATAAGACATAGATAGACATACTTTTATTGTCATTTCAACAAGACACAGAGTGTACTATTAAAACGAAATTTCGTTGTACTGGCTGCAGGAACAGGACAATATAAAAACTTGCTAAAATTGTACATATAATAAATAATAGTGACGTGGTGCTGATACAATTAAAGATAAAGTGTGCGTTTAAAATATAAAGACTTACTATACATATAAATAAAATAGACATACTATATAACAAATATGTGCCCTTTACACAGCGTAATGTAATCTTTATGTTACTGGTCTGCTTGCTGTTCAGCAGTCTGATGGCTTGGGGAAAAAGCTATTGCAGAATCTGGCTGTTCTGCTCTTAATGCTGTGGAACCTCTTGCCGGAGGGCAGCAGGGAGAACAGAGCATGTGAGGATGAGTGGGGTCTTTAAAATGTTCTGGGCTTTTGTCAGGCAGCGTTTCTGAGCGGTGTCTCTGATGGGAGGGAGAGAAACTCCGATGATCTTCTCTGCTGTCCTGACCACTCTCTGCAGAGACTTCCAGTCTTTGGCGTTGCAGTCTCTCGACCAGATGGAGATGCCGCTGGTCAGCACGCTCTCTGTGGTTCCTCTGTAGAACGTGGTGAGGATGGGAGGGGGGAGCTGTGCAGGAAGTGTAGGCGCTGCTGTGCCTTCTTAAATAGTGATGTAGTGTGAGTGGACCAGGTCAGACTGCTTGTGATATGCACCCCCCAGGAACTTGGTGCTGCCTGTAGTCTTCACTTGCTGTGCCGTTGATGTGGAGTGGTGGGTGACGGTGCTTTTTGTTCCTGAAGTCGACAATCATCTCTTTTGTTTTATCGACATTCAGGATCAGGTTGTTGGTGTTACACCAGTCTGTCAGATGTTTCACCTCCTCCCTGTAGGCCTGTTCGTTGTTGTCCCTGATGAGTCCCACCACTGCTGTATCGTCCGCGTACTTTATGATGTGGTTGGTACTGAACCTGGAGCATAAGCGTAAGCGCTATCGATAAAAGTAGTAGTACCGTTAAAGCCTTAACGATAGCCATCCCTATGTGGATGTCAGTTCTACACACATTCTGAGGCCGCCGTGCCTATGTTTGTTTTCACTGCTAATTTATGCTTAAGTTCTATTGGTGCATTAAAAAATCATTACAATCATTAATGAAGTTTCAGCTCAGACCCCACACTTAATGTCTCCCCCTGGCCCACCTACATTTCTCCAGGCCCACCCACACAATAATTCCTGGCTACGCCACTGGTCGAATGTACTTAATGTAAGTCGCTTTGGATAAAAGCGTCAGCTAACTGCAATGTAGTCAGACAGTAATTGAACTTTTGCGCTGGTTGCTGCAAAATGAAAACCTTGTTGATTGTCTGTTTCCAACTGGCCACTGGAATCAGATAATTGATATACGTTGAAGTTCAATTACAGTTTAATATAGTTTAAACATTCTTTATTAAACTGTTTCAAATTATTTCTAGTACAATTGGTCTATACAGACATTACTACAATCCTAATAGTTGTCAAATACTGAGCTTATGAACAATAGAGTAAAGGTCGCTGGTTAAGCCAGGATCAATATACTTGTTGAGGTTTTATTGTGCACATAATAAATGTGTTTAAATGAATTGAGCAATTTTTTAAAGGAGTATAATGTTGCAATTTTTAAGATAAGTAATTGCAGTTCAAAGGTAGATGTTTTTTTCTCCTTCTCTCGTTCACGAGCACACAAAATAAATCATAAACATTTCCAAATCCGAACAGACAGAGAAGTAAACTAAACTATTTTGCTCTTCATTTTTAAATGGGATTTTCCGCTACATAACAGAAGACTTAATACAGGACTTAAAGAACGTTTTAAAGACAAGTCATGGAGAGGTTTGCATTTTGGACGGAATCTCCCCTTTCCTCTGCTCCTAAAATCCTGCACCCGAGGTCAATCACAGGTGTGACCTTTGGAGGGGCAGAGAATCTGAGCAAGACCACAGAGCGACCATTGGGGGGGTTTTATGGCCTAAAGGCACAAAGAGGAACATCTGGCTACCCCCAACCAAACAAACACAAACACACACACACACACACACACACACACACACACACACACACACACACACACACACACACACACACACACACACACACCACACACACGTAAGTGATTTACAGTTACTTAGCTTCCCAACCATTTTTTTTTTAGATGTAATAGCATTTTATATTTGACACAACTCTGCTCCCATCACTGCTTCTCTGGCTTCCTGTTCCCGGCACTTTGTATTCAGCAGCCTCGTCTCTGACTGAGCACCGTGTTGGTGAAACGAGGGGGGGCAGCACAGACCGCTGGGCAATGAGGTCGGAAAGACCAGAGAAGCGAAAGAGGTCAGAGAGAGGAAGTGACCACAACGCTACTGTGTCCGCTCCTTCCAATAAAAGTTGCCTCCACATGAAGGGCTCTCGGGGATGAAGTCACATGAGGACAACTTTCTTCATTTCTTACTTCTGTTTGAACTCAAAAATACGCCACGCAAACGTCTCCTCTTGCCTCATGGGATTTAAAACTCACCGTGAAGAATGGAAGCTCTTAATGTCGCCTGCCTCTGTGATTAGTCGACTGCTCAGAAGCTTTAACTGTATTCTCTTCAGGCTGGTTCTTATCTCGCTGTTCCACTCTGTCTTTCATCTTGTGCCTCAGAAGTCTATCGGACACAAAGACGTGTCTCTTGGGAGTGTCTGTGAGGTTGGAGCATGATGGGATGTGGGGTTTGAAGCTGTGGGGTTTGAAGCTCTTTTGAAGAGGCAGTTTAGGGTTTTTAAGAAGTGTCTCTGAGATCTGTCGAAGCTGGGAGATGTGCAGGATACTCCAAAACATGCACCACCAGTATTGCCTTTCAGTAGCATGTCTATTAAAGGCTTCCAAATCACCTTTTCCATATTTTATCGTACAGCCTAGAAATGACCACCAAAGCAGGACACTTGTGAAGACCTGATTTAGCCTAAGATAGTGTTGAACCCAAGCAGGAGTTGATCGTCCACCCCCCACCCACTGAGTTGTGTCCTCTATTAACAGATGATATTTAAATGAATAAATACTGTATGTCTATCCGTACTACTTTAAGCAGTTTGCAGATAAACTGTCTGTGTTGTTTATTACAAAGCATGAATACTTTCTTGTGGAAAAAAAAGTAGCTTTCAATCAAATAACAAGATTTTTATTTGTAAGTGTATTTTACACCTCATGCCAATTTGTTCTTATCACTTAAACCATTTGGAATAGCTGCTCCAGTTATTGAACCTCTTACCAACCCAACATCGCAGGGTGTAGAAATAGCATGCTGTCACCACCAAGGCAGACTGTTAGATTGGACACAGTTACTCTTTCACAGGCTTTGGAGATACATGTAATATTTGAATGCCTTAACACAGGGGTGTCAAACTCAAGGCCCGGGGGCCAAATCCGGCCTGCGACTAAATTTCATGTGGCCCGCAAGAGCTTGCAAAGAATATAATACGTTCTTATACAGTTACATGAAGAGAATTATTTGCCCTGGACTTCTGCTTCAGACGTAGTTAATACTAAGTTATTACCCTATCCGATAATAATCCAATGCAGAGGCAATAATGTATATAATACATTATTTTGTATATATTATATATTTATACATGTATATTATATGGTTACAACCGGCCATTGAGTGCAACCTTAATGCTAATGTGGCCCGCGAGGAATTTGAGTTTGAAACCCCTGCCTTAACAACTAGGGAAACTATCTGCCAGGAGGTGTGCATGCATGTATTAAGCATGCTTGATGTGCACTTCAATGTCATGCACATTAATAGGAATACATGTTTTCAAGAAAGAAGCGCTGCTGCTGTTTGTTCCTTTTATTTATTGTTTTCCTGTCATTGAACATGAATACTTAATGAAGGCGTCTCATGACTAAAGCCTACACACACAGCCGACACCAGGGTTGCACATATGGACACTGCTACTGCAGACACAATACTCACTATTACTAACCAGATAACGGACACATTGCTATTGCTTTTGGAGACTATGCAGACTGATGCTGAGAGATTACACAGGGTATGTTGCGAATGTGTTAGCATGTTAGCATGACAGAGTGTTGTTGGGTTCAGTCGAGGCGTTGTGGTCCAACCGGGTCTCTCTCCCGTCGCCTGATGAAGTTGCAGAGCTTCATTCCCGGGCATAAATCCTTGTGCAAACTACATCGTCCGCCCCGAAAGTCTGCAGGAAACAAAAAGATAATCGTAGATTTTAGATAAATGATAGTGAGTAGCCATTACAGCCAGCTGGCAACGAAATGTTAAATTACCTTCAAGCTGTTTTTACATCTTCAACAAACACCTGTTATAGTCAGTCTCGGAGGCCTTAACATGCTCCAAGTACTTGTTGCATGCATCTTCATTTTGTAGTGGTTTGAAACCAGTCTGTTTTGGCCAAATAATGTATTTGAACTAGGCGTTACATTGTTGCCAAAGTGCACTTGGTGAATTACTTTTTTTAACGTACCTCAAGATTGTTGAAAATAAGCATGAGACAATTGCCCCAGAGTGAGATGATGATACCTGTTGCTACCTGTTGGGTGATACCTGTTGGTATCTGAAATTTCTCCAAATGGACAGATCTGTTACCCAAACTGTTCTTCCTGAATTATCTCCCTGGTA
Source organism: Pseudochaenichthys georgianus (assembly GCF_902827115.2). Lineage (NCBI taxonomy): Eukaryota > Metazoa > Chordata > Actinopteri > Perciformes > Channichthyidae > Pseudochaenichthys > Pseudochaenichthys georgianus. Next base: position 38,510,484 of record NC_047508.1, read on the forward strand.
ACAGACACATACAAACACAACACCCCAGTATCAGGTTTCAAGAGCACAGGTTGAGGACGGATTTTGGACTAAAATGGTGCTACTAGCCTCGAGCCAATAATCCGACATACACATTTACAACATCCGCAATGGATGCCTTTGAGTACAGATGGTCAAAACCATGTCCTCAATTGTACTAATTATAAGGCCTCAAAGAAATGCAAGACGAGGCGGTGTGTGTGTAGCCGTTCAATCCATTAGATGTCATTTAGACTAGATCTTTTGAAGCACACTGGACCCTACAAGTCTAAGCGCTTTTCTAATTCCCTCTAAACACCTTTTTAAAGAAGTCTATGGTTTTAATTTGAAATGTCTTGTTTGGAGATTGTTGGGTTATGACAGTATCCCCACATTGTCACAGGATGAGGCAAACATGTCAAAGAAATCCTATGATGTGTGTGTAATAGCATCACCGTCAAAAGGATGGCCATCAATGTCGGTCATACTGCAAACTGTTGATGATGAAACCAGAAGAAACTGCTTCATAACGTAATCATGCGTCCCTTAAGATCCACAATACCAAGCTTTGAATGACTGAGTCCAATCCTCTGATGTGCCGTCATCTTTTCGTTTTATTTCAGGCTGATGAAGCCGGAGAAAATCCACTCGACTTTGCCCTTTAAAGTGTTTTCAGACTAAACCAATTAAACGGATGATGCACATCGTATGGAAATGTGCCCCACTTACAGTTGGAACTGCCACAGACACTCAGACCATTGCTTTATGGTCGCTAGTCCTCCTTTGAGGCTGAAGCTCTGCAATTGTTGGTTTTGTCTCTTTGTCTGGAGGCGTTATGGAAACAGATAGATATGATTCAGATGCAGACAGTGTTTGTTTTGGGTTTTCGAGTTGTTTGTCCCAAGAGTGTCTGGTTCCAAATATGATTCATGCCCGCTTTTTTGTGAAGAGGCTTAACATCCCTGAGGAGTTTAAGATACAGTATTCATTTTCTGTGTCACAGTCCAAAGCATTTGAAAAGATTGTGTGTGTTTTGCAGTTTTTGCTCCAATCATTTTATGAGCAGGTTTATTTTTGCTACGCCGTGATGTTGTTCTAACTGATGTCCAGATATTTGGTTAATTGGTTAGTTTGAACATCTTGCAGAGTAGTTACTGAGGTTTCATATTGTTTTGCAATAGGCTATATAATACTTCAAATAGCAGTCAAATATTAACACAAAAGTGTACATGTTGCACTTATTATTCAATTGTGAGGGAAATATTTTGTTTAGTGTTTATACCAAAAAGCATTTTGTGTTTCACATAGGTCTGCCATAACTTAGAGCAGGGGTTTAAAGGTTATAGGTTAAAGGGTTAAAGGTTCCGCTTTCCTGTTGGGGGACTGTGACTAACTGCCAGAGGACTTTAACAGACTGTCTTTGTCTCTGAATCCATGTACTTGTGATTATCGATCAGAAGACGCGCGAAATAGAGGCCCCTCCCGGATTCTCCGGTAGATCGTCTGTGTTTTCTGTGTAATGCTTCAGTGAGTTGCAGGGTTTCCTCAAAGCATGTTGTGTGAATGTCTTGAGCTCACTCACGGCCGTTGGCTCTCATTAAACTCAGTGTTTGATATAAAGCGGACTCCAGCCTCCATTTCTTCCATCAACATTGCTGAAAAGAAAATCTCTCTCACATATTGGCGTCACGGACAGGCACCTTCAGATCTTTGAAACATTGGTGAGTACATTTCTATTTTGAGATTGACTCGCCAGCGTTTGAGATCAACGGTGTATTAAAATTACCTGAGAGAACTGAGCTGCTGCATTTTTTTGGGTTTCTCTACTCATTACATCTGGAGGCTAATCTATAACCTCAGGAATCGGTGTCAAGGGGACATTGTCCTGGCCGATTTCCCCGTGTTTGTTGCTGGGACAGGTGTCTACGAGCAAACACGGCCTATGTGAAAACTATGAGAATATTTGGGGCTAATGATAACCTAGGAATATCGAATTTCATCGATGTCCTCTGTGTGTGCTTCTTGGAATTAACTCACCAGGCAATTACACACAACAAATATTCAGAGAAACTTTTGAGAGATGCACCAGCAAAGTGGATTTTCTGAATTAGAAGCAATGTCGCAAGATTTGTATTTAAACAAATCGCCGAATTTAGGAGTTTTCAGAGGATAAATAGCATTTCTGCTGAGGTGCCGATTCTCCGCCCCCTGGGGAGAGCTGCACGTAGAAAAAAGGAGCATACAGCATTATCCGCGATTATTGACACTTTTGAACTAAAGAAAGTGCTCAATGTGTGGTTTTGAGAATGTTGTATGAATTGCTGATACACGAGAATTATGAGTATAGAGGGCTCTCATAATTAGTGGCCCCTCTGAAAGTCTCCCTAATTCGGATTAAAATAGGCTGGAAGAGTTTTTGTCAGGCTGAGTTGTTGAGAGTTTTTATGTTTGTTTGTCTAACTGCAGTGTTTGTTTGTATAATTGTTTCGTGTTTGTTTGTCTACCCGCCGTCTTGTGCATGCGTTGTAACAACTCATAATGAATCAGTCCACAGCCAGGGTAAAATGAACTAAAACTTCAGTTATTTCACCAAAATTAAATGACCTGAGAGAAATGAAACAATAATGTAAAGATGAAAAGCTCAAACAGCTCAATGTTGTATTATTTGTTTCATTTATTCTTAAATCTATGTATTATATGGTAATAATGAATAATAAAAAAACGTAATGTATTGAACACATTCCAAAACAAAGAAGATAAGACAGAACCAGACTCAGACATGAGGACTGGCTTATCTATAGCCAGTTGAGAAGCACTTGAGGTGCTTGGCTCTGTGAGGCCTGATGTACTTATAGGGTTCTGTTTCCTTCAAGGTTGTGTCTTCCTAGTCGAATGCAGCGGCGTAGCTGTGGGTGGGCCCGGGTGGGCCTGGGCCCACCCACATGCACGTCTGGCCCACCCACAGCCAATCAGCGCTTCATAGCGCAGAGCCGGGAAGCCCAGAAGGAAGTGCCACAAACTGCAGTTCATCTAGTGGCCGACAGGGGATGGATGCAAAAAGGAGCAATTCCCATAGACCCCCATGTTAAAATGCCCAACTTTACAGCAGAAATAAACATCTTTCTTGCCTGGATCCAATAAAACGTATTCTGGATATAGTTAGATTCCACCTTCATGACAATGGAATAGGGAGTGCATTTTTTTACCGTGAGTTTTTATAGTAAGTAAAGTAACTTTTGCCGTGAGTGAATGAAAGTATTATTTCATCTTGAGGTCTGCAGTTTAGCGTGTACACATTTGCTGAATATGAAAACACTCAGTGTGTGCCCATTGTGCGACTGTCAAGGATAAACAACCTGTGCCCCCGATATATGTTGTATGTATTATTGCTACACAAACATTACATTGCAGTTTAAGTGTCGCCAACTCCGTTTAAGAGATCTCGCCCCCGTCTGTGTGAGAGGGGGCGGGGCAGTTTACACACACGCAGCCGCTACAACATGCAGCAACACACACACACGGAGGAGATGGCGGAGAGAACGCGCTCCGAGGTGTGGTTAAACTATAGCCGTGTCTATGTGGACAATACTCGTTATCAAAAGTGGAATAAGAGTTTATCATGTGAGGGCGGTAACACGAGCAATTTGTCTAAACATTTAGCAAAAGTGCTCCACATCCAGACGGAGGAATGCACCGGGTTCCACTGTCTTTCTAGCAGCTCTGTAGCCCCATCCACGAGGAACGTTTCCACGTCAGGTGTTGTGTATGCTAGCAGCAACACACCGAGTTAACTACATTATACAAACATGGGTTAATGATTAGAGGTAACTGAGTTATTTATTTTGTTAAAGTTTAAGCTATTCTGTTTACAGTTCTGTCTTCACATTATTTAATATGATTTGTTAAAACATTGTTGTTTCTTTTGATGTGAAATATTATGTATTTAATTTAAATAAAAAGCAATGTTAGTTTTGTTCACAATTTGTTTAGTTAGTTTACCTTCTTTTTTTCTCCAAAAGAACCGATAAAAGTAATGTTAAAGGACCGGATCGATAAGACATAGATAGACATACTTTATTGTCATTTCAACAAGACACAGAGTGTACTATTAAAACGAAATTTCGTTGTACTGGCTGCAGGAACAGGACAATATAAAAACTTGCTAAAATTGTACATATAAATAAATAATAGTGACGTGGTGCTGATACAATTAAAGATAAAGTGTGCGTTTAAAATATAAAGACTTACTATACATATAAATAAAATAGACATACTATATAACAAATATGTGCCCTTTACACAGCGTAATGTAATCTTTATGTTACTGGTCTGCTTGCTGTTCAGCAGTCTGATGGCTTGGGGAAAAAGCTATTGCAGAATCTGGCTGTTCTGCTCTTAATGCTGTGGAACCTCTTGCCGGAGGGCAGCAGGGAGAACAGAGCATGTGAGGATGAGTGGGGTCTTTAAAATGTTCTGGGCTTTTGTCAGGCAGCGTTTCTGAGCGGTGTCTCTGATGGGAGGGAGAGAAACTCCGATGATCTTCTCTGCTGTCCTGACCACTCTCTGCAGAGACTTCCAGTCTTTGGCGTTGCAGTCTCTCGACCAGATGGAGATGCCGCTGGTCAGCACGCTCTCTGTGGTTCCTCTGTAGAACGTGGTGAGGATGGGAGGGGGGAGCTGTGCAGGAAGTGTAGGCGCTGCTGTGCCTTCTTAAATAGTGATGTAGTGTGAGTGGACCAGGTCAGACTGCTTGTGATATGCACCCCCAGGAACTTGGTGCTGCCTGTAGTCTTCACTTGCTGTGCCGTTGATGTGGAGTGGTGGGTGACGGTGCTTTTTGTTCCTGAAGTCGACAATCATCTCTTTTGTTTTATCGACATTCAGGATCAGGTTGTTGGTGTTACACCAGTCTGTCAGATGTTTCACCTCCTCCCTGTAGGCCTGTTCGTTGTTGTCCCTGATGAGTCCCACCACTGCTGTATCGTCCGCGTACTTTATGATGTGGTTGGTACTGAACCTGGAGCATAAGCGTAAGCGCTATCGATAAAAGTAGTAGTACCGTTAAAGCCTTAACGATAGCCATCCCTATGTGGATGTCAGTTCTACACACATTCTGAGGCCGCCGTGCCTATGTTTGTTTTCACTGCTAATTTATGCTTAAGTTCTATTGGTGCATTAAAAAATCATTACAATCATTAATGAAGTTTCAGCTCAGACCCCACACTTAATGTCTCCCCCTGGCCCACCTACATTTCTCCAGGCCCACCCACACAATAATTCCTGGCTACGCCACTGGTCGAATGTACTTAATGTAAGTCGCTTTGGATAAAAGCGTCAGCTAACTGCAATGTAGTCAGACAGTAATTGAAACTTTTGCGCTGTTGCTGCAAAATGAAAACCTTGTTGATTGTCTGTTTCCAACTGGCCACTGGAATCAGATAATTGATATACGTTGAAGTTCAATTACAGTTTAAATATAGTTTAACATTCTTTATTAAACTGTTTCAAATTATTTCTAGTACAATTGGTCTATACAGACATTACTACAATCCTAATAGTTGTCAAATACTGAGCTTATGAACAATAGAGTAAAGGTCGCTGGTTAAGCCAGGATCAATATACTTGTTGAGGTTTTATTGTGCACATAATAAATGTGTTTAAATGAATTGAGCAATTTTTTAAAGGAGTATAATGTTGCAATTTTTAAGATAAGTAATTGCAGTTCAAAGGTAGATGTTTTTTTCTCCTTCTCTCGTTCACGAGCACACAAAATAAATCATAAACATTTCCAAATCCGAACAGACAGAGAAGTAAACTAAACTATTTTGCTCTTCATTTTTAAATGGGATTTTCCGCTACATAACAGAAGACTTAATACAGGACTTAAAGAACGTTTTAAAGACAAGTCATGGAGAGGTTTGCATTTTGGACGGAATCTCCCCTTTCCTCTGCTCCTAAAATCCTGCACCCGAGGTCAATCACAGGTGTGACCTTTGGAGGGGCAGAGAATCTGAGCAAGACCACAGAGCGACCATTGGGGGGGTTTTATGGCCTAAAGGCACAAAGAGGAACATCTGGCTACCCCCAACCAAACAAACACAAACACACACACACACACACACACACACACACACACACACACACACACACACACACACACACACACACACACACACACACACACACACACACACACACACACGTAAGTGATTTACAGTTACTAAATCAGCCTACTATCACCTAAAGAATATATCTAGGATTAAAAGACTAATGTCACAGCAGGATCTGAAAAAACTTGTCCATGCCTTTATCTTCAGTAGACTGGACTACTGCAAAGGTGTCTTCACAGGTCTCACTAAAACATCTATTAGAAAGCTGCAGCTGATTCAGAACGCCGCTGCTCGAGTCCTCACTGACACTAAGAAAGTGGATCACATCACTCCTGTTCTGAAGTCTTTACACTGGCTTCCTGTGTGTCAAAGAATAGATTTCAAAATACTGCTGCTGGTTTATAAAGCACTGAATGGTTTAGGCCCAAAATACATTTCTGACCTCCTGCTAAATTATGAACCATCCAGATCTCTCAGGTCTTCAGGGACTGGTCAGCTTTCTGTCCCCAGAGTCAGAACTAAACATGGAGAAGCAGCGTTCAGTTATTATGCTTTTAATTGAACTAGTCATATCTTAGACCGCACTGTAACTTTTATCCATGTAACTTCTCCTTTTTAATGTTAAATTGAACTATTCATATTTTAAACTGCACTGTAATTTTTATCCATGTATTTTTCCTTTTAATGCTTATTTTATTAGCTTTTCTTTTAATGCTTAATGTCTTTCATTTTTTGTAAGGCACTTTCAATTGCCTTGCGTTGAAAGGTGCTATATACATCTGATGGAGATGGATAGAGGCATTTATTTTAATTGTAGCAGTCAGTTTGTGGTTCTGGCAGCATTGTTGAGCATTTTTCATAGATGTGTTTTCATGCCTCTGTGTAAGGCTTAGTCTTTCTATCTGTATAGCCACTGGTGTAACTAAGTTCATAAACTCAACAGGGACTATACTTGAGCACTATTTTGAGATACTTGTACTTTAGTTGAGTATTTAAATGTTTTGCCACTTTATTCTTCTACCTCTACAGTTCAGAGGTACATGGTGTATTTCTACTCCGCTACATGTATTTCATACCTTCAGTTACTTTACGGATCTGGATGAATGATGTGAAATCTAATCAAGTGTTAAATCAGACTTTAGTTCCACCTGGAGTGAATCCACCAGCTACCCTGCAGTCTACAAAGTACTTCAGACTAGCTGCAGGTCTACCAGATCAATCATTATAAAACACATCATATATTATTCTGAAATGGACCAATCTGCACAACGACTACCTTTACTGTCGCTATTTCCACTATATTTTGATGAGAATACTTTTCTACTTTTACTTGAGTAACATTTTAATGCAGTACTCTTGCTGTAACGTAGTATTCCTACACTCTGGTACTTCTACTCAAGAACAAGAGTACTAAAGCTAACGTTAGCCGGAAAGGTTTTTCAGTTCGCTTCATGCTGAAAATGAAATAGGACCCCACGGTTTGATGATTGATAGGTGTGGGCTGTCTTCCATTTTTCACACACAGGACAGTGGGGGATATCCACCCATCCACAAATGTAAAGTAATTCACACAGCCTTTTTCCTCTGTGAGGAGCAGCAGGTTCAGCTTCATTTAAATATGTCGTGTAGTAATACTGTAGATGGATTTATTTTTCATCTCAAGAGAGAATGTGTATTTTATGTTAGTATTTCAACAAAATCCCCCCAGACAGCGCCGCTGCGGGGTTGGGTTTTCAGCATGTCAATTTTGTCACACAAATGTGCCTTTTTATTTCATACAGTTCCATTTGGATTGAGACAGGGAAATAATCCAAACCTCATGCGTGGCATTTCACCGTCAAGGGGGCGATATAGCCATCTGTATGTCAAATATGTCTTATATGTCTTAAATGACATGATGAATTGGAAATGCGGGACCCTGATGTAAACAAGACGAAAGTCTTTCTCTGGTCTGCATCCCCTTGACAATTGTATTTTTTGAGCTGTACTGTACCCAATATACAAGCTGTTAATAAACTTTTCAATCAATCAATCAATATGTAATTACATTTCAAATACTGATTTGAGCCCCACCACTGTATGAGTTAGCCCTACCATAGATTACCCAACAAAAATACTCAGGAGCTGATAAGTCAATTAATTGCTTATCATGACAGGCACACAATAAAACAGTGGAAACAAACATGTGTTTGACTTTCATTAGTGAATGAAACTGGGTGCCCTTTTATAGTCTGTGTCCAATATTGTGCATTTATATATATATTATATACATATCCTACATATATGCTAAGGTCCCACTACTGACACGATAGCAGTCATTTCGTGCGCATGTGTGTAATTAAACCCATGATATCGAAATCTCACTCCAGCCAGGTACCCAGAGTTGGCAACCTTGCCCATGCCCCAAATAATATTTGTATTGCAGATCTACATGAATCACACAAACGACCTAGTTTGGATTCAAAAGGTGACAAGTTTGCATACCTGCTTGTCATCCATTTCATTACAGAGCTGGGAAAATGGTGTATTGATTAGATTCTGATCCGTGCAAGTCCTATTTTAACTGACTTTAGTTTCTAATATTAATGATAATTTGATTTCATCCCATAAGTAATTATTTAAATTAACTCAACATTTCACATGATGGATTAGTGTTCCACATTTCCCCACTAATTTCTTTTATGATTGAGCCACTGGTAAAGAGAGACATTGATGATCCTGTGTTCCGTTTGTTGTCTATGGCTTCGGACGGCTTCACTAAAAGTCACCCAGCTCTGCCCTACTACAGACCGGCTGAGTGCAGTCACAGAGATGCTATGGCTGTGCTACATGACATTAATGGTCTGGTCCGAGAATGGACACCATTTCCTGCTCCCAGAGAGAATGACATTCCTCAAACTGAACTTTACAGCCGTTGATACTGTCTCACATGGGTCTGCTCCCCCCACCGAGCCATGAACTGAAAGCTTGACGTCTGCTCTGAACACTTGGAAGCCTCCCTGTCACACCAGCTCCAAACCCTTGGGTCAGTCAGATGAGTCAAACGGCTTCACTTGGGCACAGGGGTCAGAAATATGATTCTCGTTACCACAGAGTGGGTTTGTTTGTTTTTTAAGGCTATCCATACTGCTATGCAGAGGATGCCTGCAGGTTGGCAAGCTGTGAAAAGCCCCTACCATTTTTAGTATAGGCCTGTTGTCAGGGGCCTGTTACTGTCTACTACATATATTCACATTATATAGACCATGAGGCTGCACGGAGCTTAGGCTAAAAATACAACCATTCTGTTCTGCTCTAAAGATTCAATTTATAGATTCTATATCAAAATAGTTTGTTCTTATTGTTTCCAATGATGACGTCACCTTAAGCGGAGGAATGCAAACCTGTTTTCAAATGTAAGGTTTTGAATTTGTTTGACATTTCTCAGTAAAGACACCCTCAGACGCCCACTGTCATTCATGCTCCTTCAGTGGTGACTCAGATGTTTAGGGGGTTGAAGCTGTTCCTCCCAAATCAGAGATGCTTTGTTTTTGTTTGTTTTTTTTTTCAACAAAGGTGTGCATTTCCTGCATAATATATGGTTCTCACAATTGTTTTTGTTAGTTGCGCACAGCTGATACTGAGTGTTCTCGAGTGATGGATTATGACCTCTACCATGCTTACATGGACTCGTATGTTTTATTTCATATCTAACTGAAGTAAGAGACAATAGAGAGAGCTGTGGAGGAGAGAATAGAAAGAGAGAATAGAAAGAGAGAATAGAGAGAGATGTGGAGGAGAGAATAGAGAGATGTTATTTGCAAGTTGCGTGCTGATACTGAGTTTTCTCGCTTAATAGCTTATAGACGATACCATGGTTAAATAGACTCCTACGTTGTTATTACATTATGTGACATATGTAAGAAAAGGGAGGGGAGAGTCAATTATATTTGAGTAATTGATCTCATATTGAAACATTCATTTCTCAAACCTATGTTTATGGAAGAGGAAATGTACTTCTGATAAACTAATCTTTTATCAAATGGTAAATGGTGAATTAATATAACATTTAGAATAATTGAGAACGGGTTATATCCACAGGGACAAGCTCACATTTAACTTAAAATAACATTTCTCTGCTTTGGACTGATGAGTATATGATTCTTGCATGTTAAATGACTAACACAAACCTTACATGTATGCATGTGCATGTGTCAGGAAGGCTCCCAAATAATTCTGAGGGGCCTATCGTATTTTTGTAATTGAATGATAATGTGCTAATCCATTACTTTGAGTTGTCTGCACTCAGGAAAACATCCCTATCAAGTGTTAACCCAATCACTAGGACAGCTCTGAAGGTCAAGGGTCAGAGAGAGAGGGTCACACCCTCTGGCTGCAGAGAGCACCCCCAGCCACGGGCAAGGAGGCACGAGGTCTTTCAAGATGAGAGGATTCTAATCTTCAACTTTCTGATGGGATGGGATGCTTCTTCATCTTTCTGCTCGGGGGGGGGGGGGGCCAAACAGACAACTCTGCAGGACGAGCGATGGCTTCAGAGGCTCCATGGTTCTTGGAAGGGCAGATTTCTTCCTAAACATCTCCCATCATGGGTCGGGGCATCTGGATGTGCTATTTGGAATAGGCTCTGCTCTCAAGCAGATAGCAGAAGGAATGCAGGCAGATGAGCCTCTCACTGGGAGATCATAAAGTGCTCACTGAATGAGCCACAAAAGCAGAGTAATTGGGGGGTTTGAAATATGGTGCTTTGGTGAAGAAGAGTTTTGAGCCAATCAGCACCTCAGTGCTAATCTACAGTATCGGGATGCCTTCACACACCAGACATTCTGTGTCATAAAGAGAGGAGGAGAACGAGTCAGGAGGACATGTTCTTCGAGCTCTTGTACAAAGATAACATTTGAATTGAATGACCATATGATTACAGATGTACAATTAATGATTGTTTTTATATTTCCGATGAACAGATATGTGTTACATAGTGGTGACAAATATATTTTGTCAGATCAGATTACACTTTCACACTAAACAAATATATTTTGTCAGATCAGATTACACTTTTACACTAAACAAATAAATTAATTGTCAAATCAGATTACATTTTCACACTAAACAAAATAAATTAATTGATATTTTCAGATTGATAATGTATTGAACAATAAGATATTTCTAATATTATAACAGACAATGTTACTATCCTTAATCATTACCAGGTAAAATGTACAACGAGGAAACCAGATTACCAGGTTCCCAATCCAGGTGCTACTGCATGCTACATTTAGATAGAAAAACAAATGTTCTATCCACTCCACTTAAATACTCAGCAGGTGATGTAGATTTTTCAAAAAGGCCTTAATCACTCCTTTTAAACAAACTAAAACTAATTCTGCAGCAAGTTTAATGTTAGACTACGCACATGAACACAATATTAGCAACTGTTTGCTGTGCCAAAATATGCCAGAATCTATGCATTCTCCCATGTTTAGCCCAATTCCTTTCACGAAAGCTGGTTTAGTTAGCTGGACATAGCATCCAGAATTAGCGAGGAGGCTGAGGAATTGGTACAACTTTTCCCCACAGACTCTGAGCAATCTTAACAGTACGAGGGCCTAGTCCTCTCTCATTGTTGATACAGTAAATACAATTACCTGCCTGACGGGTTTTCAAACGAATAGATGTTTGGACTTTTCTTTCCTCAGGTTGTTGAAATAAAAATGCCTAACTTTCCTTTTCAGATGTTAAACAAATGTATTTTGAATAAAATGTATGTAGTAAAGTGCCTTACTCTTGAATAAGTGTATTGAAGTAAACGAAAAGTAATGCTAAAGATTGAGGACACTGTACCTTTACAGATTACAGATTGATCGATTCATCACTGTGAATTTATACCTTAACTGTGAATTTTTAACTGAATCCCTATTGATTCTGATTTTATACCTCAATTGGATTTCTTATAATCCTACATTCTAATTGTGTTTTAATAAGTAATTGCCTTGAAGTAAATCTTTAAAGATGTAAGCTGAATTTGAATTTGTGTTTGATGAATGAGATTAACTGAGGGATAAATGATAAAAGATCTTGTTTTTGAAACATATATTTTACTATTATATTTTTGTATTGCATATGTGTTATTATTGTGCTTTTTGACAAAAGAATCAAACACTGAAGAAAGATGATTTTTCTATTATGGTTGTCTGTATCAACCATTGTGATTGGCTGCTTCCAATCTTATTCTGCTTTTGATGTGATTAATGTAATGAGGAATCCACCCAACTCTGAGGACGTTTTATTTGATTCAAGTAGTGACTGAAAATATTCTTAGACTAATGTTAATTGGTTATCAATGAATTGATAAAAGCGTGGATCTGTGAGGGAAATATTTTTGTTTATGTGTTTGTACCAAAAAGCATTTTGTGTTTCACATAGGTCTGCCTATAACTTAGAGCAGGGGTTAAAGGTTTAAAGGGTTAAAGGTTCCGCTTTCCTGTTGGGGGACTGTGACTAACTGCCAGAGGACTTTAACAGACTGTCTTGTCTCTGAATCCATGTGTTTTTGTGATTATCGATCAGAAGACGCGCGAAATAGAGGCTCCTCCTTGATTATCTGTGTAGATTTGCGCTGTGTTTCTGTGTAATCTTCAGTGTTGGCTGGGGAATCACATGATGAAGTCGTGTGAGAACCCTGCCAATGCTCCCGGCCGTGGCTCTCAATAAACTCAGGTGTTTGATATAAAGCGGACTCCAGCCTCCATTCCTTCCATCAACATTGCTGAAAAGAAAACTCTCTCTCACACCCATGTCAAGTGTGGTGCCATACCGTGTAATAAAAGAGTAGTATATTTATACTTTTTACTCACTACATTTATTTTACAGACTTAGTTACTGGTCACTTTGCAGATTTAGTTTTAAATTAATATATGTTATTATAGGTTAAGTTAGCCAGTGTGTGTATAAGACAATTCAAATAAACCCCACCTTTACCAAGTCCAACATTGAAGTTATGAACATATCAAACATGAATAATGATAATACAATTATATAAACTATATGGTGCTTATTTGTGTCATTCTGTATGGAGGAGTACTTTTACTTTTGGTACTAAGAGTATATTTTGATGCTAATTCTTCTGTAGCTTCACTGAATGTAGCCCTGCAGAGTATTTGTATTATTTACTTCAGTAAATCATCCGATTTATTTTTCCACCCCTGGATTCAACATTATGGCATTGACAACCGTGTCCTTGCATGACCTTTTCCACCACAGTCCAAAGTATAGAGACTAACTGATAACTTGATTCCTTTAACTTTTTACAGCAGACTCATAAAAAAACATGCTGCACATCTGAACAAAGTATTGTGAAAACAAATTAACATTTCGTTTCTGGTTTGGCTAGTGTAAGAATTCATAATGAGGGAATAAAACTGCTACATTCTTCATATTTGTATTACCTCTATCGGGATGATTGCATCGCGCCAATCTTGAGTCAGGTTTTCCTCAGGAATCAGGCAGTGGTGTCTGGGAATGTCTGTCAGGAAGACAACAGAGAAAGCGCCCAATCCATTGGGCACGATGCTGGCACAGAGCAGGAAGAAGACAACCTGCTGGAAACGTCCCCACTGACCCAGAAAAGCAGTGGACTCATCGTAATCCTTCATAGCCTGAGTATTAAAGGTGGGGTAGGTACGTTTCAGAAACCGGCTCGAGTGCACTCAAATTTGAAGTACACAGTCGAAAAGAATCTGCCCCTTCCTTCAGACTTCCTTACAGAGCACCTCCTCCAACACACATGAACTCGCACATGACTTAGGTTGGCTATATAGTTCAGGGGAATTGTAAACCATACAAACAGATAATTACCTGTCCAAGAGAAAAAGAGCGACCACGGCGTCAGATTTCAACTCGGTGTGTATGGGGGTTATTCCCTATTTTTATTCAAGAGCGTGGTATTTAAATTTGAGAGCATACTTTATTGATTTCCTTCAATCAAACCCTGTCATCGCACCAAAGACAAACCAAAGAGTAAACGCCCTTACGGGACGCTGTAATAAGTAAAGCGAACGCACCCGCAAGGACACCTGGCCTCCTATTGGTTGAGGGATTTTGACAGGATTGTTGCATAAATGTTTCGAGCGCGCACAGAATAAATCTGAGAGCAGAACAAATCTGTAAGCAGCAATATATCTGAGTGCAAGCCAGGCCCGGTTCTACGGGGGTGCATAAGGGTGCATTGCACCCTCAGTTGAGTCGTTATGCACCCTCATTTGAAAAATGAAAAGTAAAAAAAAAAATGAAAAGTGAAAAAAATGAAAAGTGAAAAATATTACATTTTGCCTACTATTACTAACAATAGTAGTAATAATAAGAAGAAGAAGAAGAAGAAGAAGAAGAAGAAGAAGAAGAAGAAGAAGAAGAAGAAGAAGAAGAAGAAGAAGAAGAAGAAGAAGAATATAGTTGAAAAAATAAATTGTAATTGTGGTTGAATAGCATTGTCTGCTGCATTTATTTGATCAATTTAAACGGTAAGTAACGTTATTATGTCAGGTGCGCGTGACCTGTGCCGCTGCACATTCATCATCTGCAAGGTGCTTACACAGCAGTCAATGATGGATCAGAAAATGGTTAAAACAACCAGCCCTTATCGCCAGCATACACTGCATCTACTGCAGGTAATAACAGTTCAGATCATGGGGACATTACGTTACTGTCGTGGACACACTAACGTCCTCCTGCCCGACTCGCCGGCTTTGCCCGCCTCGCCCACAGAGCGGAGCAGCCACAGCCGTCTTCGTTACCCCAAACACGCCACCCCTCGGCGGCCCGCAAGTGCCAGAGGACCTCTGCAAAACAGAGCCTGCCCAGGTATATTTAAAAAAGTCCCAACTCGCCTGTACAGTGGGGTGAGGCGCTCATTTTGCAGCTCATGGTTTCAAAACAGAGATTGGCTGGAATATTCATGTAAAAAAGATGCCATCTTCTGCTATGCATGTAGACATTTCGGTTCAAGTAAGTCAGATGCCTTCACCACAACTGGCTACAACAACTGGCGCCATGCTCTTATAGGCTACGTGATAAGGGACTGGGAAGGCATAATCAAGCAAAGAGCACATGATCCATAGATCTCTTAATGTTGCTCTCAAAGTGCACCAGATTGATGGTTTTAACTTCAATATTTAAAAAAAAATCTTCCCGGGGAGCATGCGGAGGTGAGGACCCCCATAGAGGGTGTTAGGTACACTCCCCACTTATAAAAATAGCACTTTACCACTGCACCCTCTCTAATCTCAGATGCACCCTTAGTCATTTGTTCTGGAACCGGGCCTGGTGCAAGCGTACAGTTTGAGCAGAAGCAGAGCAATTATAAGTGCAAGCAGGCACTATTTGAGTGCAAGGACAGGGTTTGAGGGAAATAAATACATAAAGTATGCTCTCAAATTGAAATACCAAGCTCTTGAATAAAGATAGGGAATAACCACCATAGGTGTGTTCCATCAGTAGTCGCCATCGTTGAAAAGCAACTCAATATTGACTCTGGTTTGAATTCTCCTAGTTTCCACTTTGTTTTTGTTCCTAATTTGCTCTGTTACATTATTTCTTTTGCCACCAGTAGACGATGTTGAACCTAACTCTGCCATGGTGAAAGTGGCCGCCTGTTGCTGGCGAGTCATTGAAGTACTGCTGCAATGCACGCCCAATGAGGGCACGAGATACATTTGTGCATGCACGAGATGGAAGGCTGACAGACAGGGCGGCAATCGTACTTTTTACAGTATTACAGGTTCCACAGATGAATTTTTTTGTATGGATTTTTTGTCAAAGCACTTAAGATATTCATTGCTATCGGGATGTTTAGAGTATTCCATGGAATATAACAAAAAGTGTATCTCGAGCCGGTTTCTCAAACTTACCTACCCCACCTTTAACTGTTTCCTCCACAGCTTGCAGAACAATTCTTTTCCAACTCAACAGAATGAAGACATACAGTTTGCAGTCTCTTAAACTGTGAGATAGCCACGCCCTTTACTAGATAACCATGCATGCCAAAAGAAATAAAAAGGAAGAATTTTACAGAATTTCTCAAGCAATAATTTCCCCTTAGGTCTGCCGTTTAATATCTATTTAATGTTGTTATAACTTGCTTTTATTACTGGCTAGTACAGTAAAAGTATTTGCCTTTCATCTGAAACATTCCTTTGCTGCAACACTAATCTTTTCCTAGTCATAGCTGACAGGAAACAAGCATGTATAAGCCACATTGCTACACATATTACAATTACTTGTATATAGACTCTTCTTGCAGTATTTATATTCTATTGTATTTGTATTTACTTGCACTATTTTATCGTTTTATTGTGTTGCACTGTTGGAGGAGCCTGTGACCTAAGATGTTGACATATCTGCACTATGTACAAATGACAAAAAAAGCCTTGAATCTGTTTTTTATTATCCTTATCAGGTTATGTATTACAAAGGTCGAAAACGGTATTAGTTTATGGATGCAAGTTGTTGCTGACAAAGCAAAACATGTGAACTGTGCAACTTTTGTCTAGTGAACATGTTGTGCTGTTCTCTGATGTTAGGTTCATCTTTCACGGCAAAACATGAATTCACATTTAACAGGTACCCTTATAACAGTAATAACGGAAACCTGTCTCTGTCTAGACAAATGCCAGAAATGACTTTAGCCATATCCAGTCTGAAAGTTCACTAAGTCAAAAGGTCAGGTTATTTATTACTATGGCTAAAACAATGTTGGGAATGCAAAAGCTTGTTGACTGGTCACTTGCATTTCCACAATACACAGCGTTAAATGTGTGGGGTTTTTTGCATTAAAAAAGGTAACAGACCTTTTGCATTCTATCATGAAATTAATGTATGAAATGAAAAAAAAGTTGCAACAGTTATTTTACATTTTACAAAACTTGTGTTATTAAATATCATTGTAAGGATCTTTTCTGATTCCCTTTTAAGTTTTCATTCAACCATTCAAAATCACAAACTGACATTAAGAATCAGGTGCTTAACGAAATCTACTAAAACAAAGTACTTAATTATCTACTTTTTCAGCTTTTATACACAAAAGTGCAGGGAAGGTATGCAGATTTAGAACACTATCTGTGAGATGAGAAGG